>NC_041395.2:96804611-97104611 GCF_900747795.2 Erpetoichthys calabaricus
GTGAACCAACCTGGTGTCCTTACACAGATACTAGAGGGATGATGGTAGTTTTTCAGGCATGCTTACGTAATACTTTGTTTACTTACTTCTCTGTATTTGCAGAACAAGAATTGTGTTTGCGTACATGATATTGATTTGAGACTGTTCATTATGGGTGTACATTTCTATAACGGGTATAATTGTTTCTCCTTTTTCCTCTTGTTTATGATTTTAATGGACGGGATATCACTGTGCAACGGAGCTTTGGGAACCTAAGGGCTGCATCTCTGCTGTTTGCATCTGATGATATCATTTTGGCCTCATCAGAATATGGTCTTTTTTGTCCACTGGAATTTTTCACAATTGAGTATGATGAGGGTGAGGCCAGAATTAGAACCTTAAAGTAGAACTGTTGCTTCTTTGGTTCAAGAACAGCTAGAGAAGTGGTTTAGACAAATAATTAGCATGCTTCCTGAGAATATTCTAAGGGAAGACCCAGGACACATGTGAATGGATTATTTACAGGGGTGGGCAAAAGTAGGTTTACAGTTATTCGTATGGAAAAAGATATGCAGGTTGTGATATTTATTAACTCAATAGCTTTATTAACTCAAAAGAATGTCACAATGGAACGGTGTGCTTTAGGTACAATCTTGTAAATGCTCAAATTACCGGCCCCATGTACTTACTATTGTAAATGTGATGTTACGAACCCCTGTATATATCTTGATTGTCCCGAAAGCATCTGGGTATTGCACGGAAAGATCTAGGGAGGCCTGATCAGCCCAGTTCATCATGTTGCTGCTGCTACCCTTGATGGGAAAAGAAAATGATACTTTTTGTGTTAATTTATGTTTTCAGTATAATTAACATATTGACTATTTTATTTATTTGTAATTGTATTGAATATATTAAAATCCAATAACATTCCATACAAGCAAGTCAAGTTTTACAAAACTAGGTTCGAAACAAAATCAACCCCCACCCCTGAGAAAGAGAGCTAGGCCAGCAGAGTAAAAACTTTAATAGTAGGAAAAGTACGTAAGTAAATAAATAAATAGAATAAAAAAGGAAAGAGAATATGCTTCCTCAATTTAAATGCTTCTTCTAAAATGTTATTGATTAGTTCCCGCTAGGTTTTGAAGAAGTTTTGTATAGATCCTCTAAGTGAGAATTAGATTTTTTCCAATTTCAGATAATATATAACATCAGTTATCCACTGACTTAAAGAGGTGAATTAGGATTCTTCTAGTTGACCAAGATAAGTCTATGTGCTAATAGTGAAGTAAAGGCAACTACAGTTTGTTTGTCCTTCTCTACTTTAAGCCCATCTGGAAGTACACTAAACACAGCTGTTAGTCGATTAGAAGGGACTGTGACTCCAAGGCTGTATGAAAGGCATTTAAAGATTTTGGTCCAAAATGATGTTAATATGGTGCATGTCCAAAACATATGGCCCAATGAGGCTGAAACTTCATTGCAACATTTGCAGGTTGGATCTTGCCCTGGAAACATTTTGGACAATTTTAAACGAGACAGATGTGCTTGATGTATAACTTTAAGTTGAATAATGTGCTTTGCACATACAGAGCTAAAGTGAATTCTGTGCATGGCTACCTTCCACTCCTTTTCTGAAATGTTGAGTAAGAGATACTTTTCCCACTGTACTCTGGGATCTTTGAAAGGGAGAGACTTTGAAAGGTTTTTATATATTACCAAAATGCTTTCCGAGTCCTCAAGACTGATCAATATTTTTTCCAGAATAGAGGTTGGTGGAAGGAGAGGAAGATTGGGCAGGTTTTGTTTAACAAAGTTTCTAATTTGGAGGTAGTGAAAGAATCATATTGACTTTAATAAACTTTGTTTTCTCATGATAAATGTAAAAAATGGAGAGAGATTTTCCATCATGGTCGGTCTTATATATATGTGGTTAACTGCTCTTTGCATGCCTCACTCCTGGCTAATGCTAGCAGTTATGGATTTTGCCCGTTTTCTTTTTTTCTGTCTTCTTTTATGCACTTTTTCTAGTAGTTCAGACCTGACTTCCCCTGATAATAATATTGATGATCCTGCTACAGCTGTGCATGTTTCTCATGATGATGATGATGATGTTGATGAATTGAGTGACACGTAAGCTAGTCTGGATTCTCTCTCTCTCTCTGTAGCTCTCCTCTTTATGTGTCTTATCCTTATCTTTGAAATTATCATGTGTTGCTGATTTCTTTTACAGGCAATATGTTTTATTAACATTTATGAATGTAAACTACCCTCTTATTAACTGCAGAGATTTAAATGTAATTTCACACTTCACACAGAGTGCCTCCTCTTGAGTTTATGAACTTCTTCCTTTTTGCAGTCTGTATTTCATCTCACATTAACATGTTGACTACCTCAATGAAAATATGCGCACTTCTTCCTGATGCAAGTGTGAAATCAATGTGTTATTTCATTATACCAATTATTGAGCAAAACTCACAAAAAATATATGTTTAAAAAAAAAAAAGGAGCACCAACTGTGCAGCAACTCAACAGGGTCTAACTTGCACAATGTGTTGCAATTGAATGTTTCATTTCTTTTAAAATTTGTAAAAAATCAATTATAGAGAGAGATTCACATGGTTCTGATTATACATGTTATTTTTTTTAAACAAATGTTATTCATAATATGGCTAATATGAACAAACTAACTACAAGTGAGATATTCTGTTCAGTGATGTCACACAGATTTTTCATTCTTATTTCAAATGCTCACTATACTCTATTTACATGTGTTATGCATAAATATGCTTGTACTACAGCCTCGAAGATTGTTTATGAGATAACTTGTAGGTGGGCATCTATCTGTTTACTACAAGTTAACTCATGTTTAGCACTTAATGTTGTAGTTATTTTCTTTATTCCACTTCCGTTCTGACAGGGCTGAACAGTCTTATGTGTGGAAGATCTCTTTGATTCAGGCTTTCTTTAATTTGAAACCATATTTTGATATATTATTGAACTAATTGTTAGAGTTTGTGTCTTAAACACTTAAGATTATAGGCTAAATATCTATCCCTTTAAACTGTATATTAATTTGTAACATCCAGCCAGTTTTTCACTTTAAAATTGAGGTGAAGAGTACTGGGTTCCAATGTGACACAAAAGCTTTATACCAAACGCATCCACTTTAAATCAGCCAAGGTTTTAATTTAAGGAAATGTGCTGTACTCATTTCTGAGATGTGCTTGTGACAATAAAAGTAGATGTAAAGTAATAAATTTTATCGTAGGTTCTAGGTACTGTTTTTGAGGTAAGGATATTTTTCCTATAGGCTTGTCTTCTTGCACCAGCTGTTGTGGATTAGGCTTTGACATTTACCCTAAGCACATCCATAATGCTTGGCACAAATACTGGATCGTGTCACTCAAAATAAATGTACTGTGTTATTTCCCATTAATTACGGCAAAGATATTGCTTATTGCTACTTGTATCATTGTGCACATACATTAGTCTAGTGGTAGCTTAGAACAGACAGGCTTTGTTGACATACATTTATCTTTAAGCAGGTTACACATTAGTAAGTTTAGTACATATGTTTTAACAGAGGCAGTGTGGTAGCACAGAGCTGCCGTTCTTTCATCAGAGTTTGCAAATTCTCCCAGCGTATTTACAAATTGATTGGTATCAGTCAGTATGTTTAACCTGGGAAGATATCCAGTTAGATTCACTGCTAAAACAAGTAATGTATCAATAATATTTGTCAATTACCCATAACGTTTAGTTATTCATGTGCTGTGAAATAAATTAAATCGATCCCCTTTTCCCCAGGTATACAACTTGTTATATATTTAAACGTAAAGACCGAGTGTTAGTGTGACGTTGTTTCAGTGGTTAGTGTCTAGTTGTCTACAGAACAGAGACACCAATTCACATCTGGGTATCAACATTCAGTAATGTCAAAAACAGTATTTTGAGATTATTTTTCTGTGAGGAAAAATATACCCTGGAGGAAACTGTACCCCTGAAGAAGGCGAGTAGTGTGGTGAAGTGCACAGCTGATCTCCTTTGTAAGATGGCTGAATCTTACAAAAATGTTTTGCATTTGCATTTTGCTTTTTCCCTTCCTAAACCACATGGATATACCATTTTTCATTAAGTGTGCAATTTCAGTGTGCAAAACAATACTTGAATAATGCCTTTCCTTGCCTTGAATAATATACATATTTGGTAAGATTTAAGGCTTTTGTTTTCATTTTGGATCCTGAAACCCTTTTCCTCCATTTTAAAGCATAAGGGCAGGCTAGATATATTTTAAAATGTATTAAAAAATCCTTCACTTTAGAACACAATTTCATGTACCTAATCATTATACAGTACACCCCCAAATTTCACGGGGGTTACGTTCCTACAGCGAATTTTGAAAAACTGCAAATTTTGAATGTGGTTAAAAAAAATGCCTATTTTTATAGTTTAAACCTTAAAAATGCCCCCAAAACACTTTAATTTAATTTCAAACTCCGCTTAATACATTACCTAAAAAAAAAGAATGTAAAGGTAGACCTCGTCTACTGCATAGTACTGTACTGCTATGTCTCCCGCAGTGCTAGAATGTAAAATACAGATGTTACCGCTATATGTACTGAAATTCATGCAAGTGCGTTTTCATTGCCAGAAGCCTTAGAAGGTGCAGGGTGTTTCGACGGCATCTTGGGGCTATAAGCCTTAAATTGCCACATACTTGGAGGTTAATGCATCCCTGGACGCCAAATACTTTTTTGCTGCACTTTAAGTAAACATCACAATTCACAAAGAAAAAGTGAAATTTTAATTGAACACATTTTTTTTTCATGCAAAGAGCATCACAATTACTGCAGCACTGATAATTTTACACACTACTCATGAACTGTAAAAACTATTAAAAAAAAAACAAAAACTTCTGGAACAATATGTACAAGGTGTAACTGATTCCATGGATGAAATCACCTTGCCAACTGCGCTTGAACTGGCTGCACGCAAGCACACAGAGGTAAGCGCTGATGTTAGCAGGCTGGTCTAGTGCAGCGGCTCAATCCCAGGGACAGTGAGGCTGCAGGATGTCACGCTTGGGTCACAGAATTGCACAGAAACACAGAAGATTGTAGAGACAGGAACTTTATTCAAACACTTCAAACAAACATGTCTCTTTCAGAAGTAAAACGAGCTCAGTATGCAGTTAGTTCCCGATTAAAAGAATAGGCAAACATCATAGGGGAGCACAACAGGAGCAGGACCCCCAACAGGAGCAGAGGATGTCTGGGGGAGGAGAGAGAAACAAAGCAATCAGCCAAAAAAGACAGGTGCTGTTCAGGCTTTTAAGAAAGTGTAGCCGTGCGAGAAGCTTATCACGTGACAGAGCAGCCGCAAGTAAGGGAGCAATGTGAAGGTAGTCTATCAGCGTTTTTTAAGAGGGGTTTTTTGAGAAGCGTCCGTGTCTTCTACGGGTGCATTCAGCCCCCCTGCTCACAAGGGGCTGGCAGTGGTCATGAGCTGGCTGCTCAACAAATGTACGGCGCTGACTGATCAGCTCCTGTGTGCTCGCAAATGGTACTGGGAAACGACTATAGCCAGTTGTGGCGGTTTAAGGGTTCAGAGGACCAAAACAGAAAACACAAGAACACTCAGCTGGAGATGCATCACAGTCAGTCAGCAGCAAGGAGAAATGAATAACGCTGTAGCAGTCTGGTCCTGCTAAGATCCACACCGTCGAGAAGACAGTGATTTATTTATTTTTATGGTGGAGATTCCGGGGACGCACCCAGGCTTGGCCCGACTCGCACGCACTCACAAACAGACAAAAACAAAACAAACCGGTAATCAAACAGCAAATAAAGAATGTAATGAAAACAACAATACCACCCTGTTCCCCTTACGGCGATTACACATTAAATACAACAAAGCACAAAGAAAACACACAGAGTAAACCATGAAAAACGGCAACGGATGAAATGTAATGATGAAAATAGATAGTCCAGAGATCCGCACGTTGAATGAGAATGTAAAAATAGTCCTACTGCTAGTTCCTGGAATGGTGAAGACTGGTGGACGGGTTCAAGAGCGCTCCTTTCTTGACAGGATGGCCATGAATCCACTTACATTCCTCATGTACATAGGCAGACAATTCAGACACCAATCACGAATCGATCCAGGACAAAACGAATAAGTATAGGTAACCCAACAGAAGGCAGACAGACAGGAACTTGAAACACAAATTACATCCATCCATTTTCCAACCCGCTGAATCCGAACACAGGGTCACGGGGGTCTGCTGGAGCCAATCCCATCCAACACAGGGTGCAAAGCAGGGAACCAATCCTGGACAGGACGCCAACCCACTGCAGGACACACGCACACACCCACTAGGGCCAATTTAGAATCGCCAGTCAACCTAACCTGCATGTCTTTGGACTGTGGGAGGAAACCGGAGTACCCGGAGGAAACCCACGCAGACACAGGGAGAACATGCAAACTCCACGCAGGGAGGACCTGGGAAGCAAACCCGGGTCTCCTAACTGCGAGGCAGCAGCACTACCACTGCGCCACCGTGCCGTCCACAAATTACAAAAATATATATATATTTTTTTTTGCTTTTAGTCACCGGCCCCCTTTTTAAAAGCCACACTGACATCCTTTGACCCCAACAGCCCCAGCACCCTCAGCAGAAGACCAATCGGAGCCACTGCAGGGACTCCATAAAAATTGCAGAGGGTATTTGCAGTTTCCACTTACAATTATTAGATGGGTTCTAAGGAAAAATCCGTGAATGACTGAGGCCGCAAATTCTAAACCGTGACTTCGCAGGGGTCTACTGTATACCATGAGTGTAAATAAATCAAAGCTTAAAAAAACTGATCATATTATTTAAATGTTTTTGATTTTTGCATCTTTGTGTCTTAGTTTCATCACTTTAAAAAAATTAAAAAATTCTTAACAGGCATTGTGAACCTCATTTTTCCAGCTGCTTTGTTTTTTAAAACTAATTTTTAGTGCTTTATTTCCTAGGTTGCTGTCACATCTCTCTCTCTATTCTGTGATAATGATGGCTCCCCGGCCACTAAAAAGCTGTACCTACCACCACCTCGGGGCAATATAATCAAATAAATGTCCGCCTTTTTTATCACCATATTAATAAATATGTCAGTTTTTTGTAGTTTTCTTTTACCTGGGATGTCTTGCATTTTTCCTAATCTGGATCCTCCTGTTAATATTTCAGAAAATAATGCTATTATTGAACATGTAGGTAATTGACGCAAAATTTAAAATCTGAAACGAAGACTGTAAAAAAGAACAGCTATACAGATAGTGGGGAACACACTGTTACACAAATGTAGGCCCAGTTCGGGGGTTTTCTTCTGAATATTGTGTGTTGCACTTGTAGTGGTACTTGCTTAATTGTTCCTGTTTCATTATATAATGCATGTAAGGCACATGTCACTAAACACTTTTCTTTTTGCACTGTTTGGGTGTGTCTTATTTCTTTATAATTGTACTTTAAGAAGATGGACTTTCTCACTTTAGTCTTAGAATTGTCAGAGCTGTCATGAGTGACCCTTTTTTATTTTTATACTTTTAGGTTTGTATGTAAAAATAATGGTGTTCTGTTTGAAAACCAGCTGTTGCAAATTGGGCTGAAATCAGAATTTAGACAGAATCTTGGTAAGTAATTGATTTCTAGCACTTTTCACATAGTTTTTGTCTTAAAATTGTGTGAAATTACTGTAGATTTTTAAGAAGGCAGTTCCTTTTAATAATGTGTCTTACTTCATCTTCCTGGGTAGTTTATTTGGCCTCCTTTGTTTAGAGATATCAGAATGCTGTTGTTGACCCTTGGCTTTAGAAATGCTTTATGTTTAGACAGTGAAGAAATATGCTCTATTTGACAAAGAAATTCAGAATATTATAATTTGTTAATGTTTCATTTTTCTTTTATAGAAACTTCAATTTTATGCACAGTTTGCACAATTTGAAAGCTGTTTTTAATTTCTTATTTTTAGATTTATTGTGAACCAGCTTTTAGACTCTTGAATATGTCTTGCACAAAGGGTGTTCGTGGGGGGAAAAAAGTTTTTGTATCCACCATTAATATACCTTTTAACAATTGAGAAACTTGTTTGGACTGTTTAAACCCATATATAAAGAAAATCTGCTATTTCATTTAATTTGGACATTTAGAGTTATTTAGAACTTGCATGTTAAAATGTGACATGTAATATGAGCACTCAGTAAAGGACTGCTGATAGGAAATGGAAACACATTTGGGAACTGTCTTGTTGGTGGTTTGTATTCATTATTGATTTACACAGACAAAAAAAGTAGTATTACAATGTCCCATATGAAGGCTGAATTTCCTCTTTAAAGGAGTGAAGTTATTAGATACTTTTTGTTTAAAAAAAAAAAAAAAAAGTATTGCTCTCTTCCGGACATCTACAAGATTTATGTGTTTGTCACAGTGAGTGGTTTCAGGTCTTTAACAGGTTATACATTTTACACCGTTTCTAAATTGTTATTTAATATATTTAGATAGTAAAGTTATCTAGCACTTCTATTAACCATGTGAAAGGTAATTAAGTCCAGCGATCTGTATGTTGAAAGGGTGAAAGAAAACACAGTCCTACCGGTAGTTACTGAAAGGATGAAATCGGATGGATGGTTCAGGAGCGCTCCACTCTTCCGGAAACCGATGAATCCAACACTCAGATGGATGTCAAAAAGGCAGGGCCTGTTAAAGCCCATTGCGGCACTTCCTGTGTGATTTTGGGCTATACAAAAATAAACTGTATTGTATTGTATTGTATGGTTCAGGAGCACTCCACTCTTCCGGAAACCAATGAATCCAACACAGTCTTCAATGCACAGGTAGACAGACGATCCAGACCCCAACAAACGAATACAGTCCAGGAGACAATGATTAATTAAAGTTCCAATAACAGCAGGCAGCACGACAGATAAACGCAACACACAACTCACCAAAACAAAACAAACCTTTTCCCTTTTGCCCTCTGCCCTCCTTTTAACTACTTTTGACCACCTTTGACCCCAGCAGCCCCTGAAAGGACTGCTGGGAGATGCAGTTCTTATTTAGTAGCACTGCTACACCATGAGAGGGAAGTAACCATCATAAGGTTTCGAGATGAACACTATGGCAAAGAAAATCAAGGAAAAAAGGGATACACGACCCATTTCTAAGACTTTGAGACTCCTATGTACCACACTGAGAGCCACTTTTGTCAAATGTGAGAGTTTTCAGAACAGTTGTAAATCTTCACAGGAAAGGCCTGCTTGGCAAAATTACCGTAAAGGCACAAAGACAACTCATTCAAGAAGACAGAAAATCCCAGAAGAATAACTAAAGAACTGCTGGGGTCTGTGTGCTTGACTCTGTGATCAGAAACAGGTAAAAATTGGATTTATGGGAGAGCAGCAAGAAATCTCTGCGTTTCAAGGTTAACATCAGTACCCATCTTGGATTTGCAAATAAATACTGGATGTTTCACTGCGCAACAATTTTTTTTGAAAAGTCTTGCTTCCTGGAAAGCTTTCGCTGATTGCAACAGGTACCTACTGGGTATGCACAAATATAGTTTTGGTTTTACTGCATGACGTAGAAACTCTGAGAAATAGACATTTATATGTTTACTGACAATAACGGTTTTACTCACATTCATGTTTCGTATAAGCTATTAAATTCAACAGAATTAAAAGTGTTTTGCTCCTGATTTTCTTTTGTATTCAATGTCTGGTGCATCACATTGCAGTGTCCAACAGTAGTCAGCAAGCTTTGACGGATTCCAGTTGCCCTGGTATCGTTTCTCCATCTTAGCAATGTCCTGGTGAAAGTTTGCACCGTGTTCGTCACTGACAGCACCAAGATTTGCGGGGAAGAAGTCCAAGTGTGAGTGGAGGAAATGAATCTTGAGTGACATGTTGCACTTCATTGTCTTGTATGCTTTGAGAAGTTTGTCTACCATCTGAATGTAGTTTGGGTGTCTGTAATTGCCCAGAAAATTGTCAACAACGTCTTTGAAGGCTTTTCAGGCAATTTTTTACGGCCCAACTAACAGATCTTCAGACCACGTGTCAGTCATAACGTGTGATCTGGGGGCCAACAAAAATGCCCTCTTTGATCTTGGTGTCAGTTATTCTTGGGAACTTCTGTCCTAAATGAACCTTCGCCTTCCTTGTTCAGTGCTTTCACGAAATTCTTCATGAGCCCCAGTTTTATTTGAAGAAGAGGCAAAAATATCTTTGCCGGGTCGACAAGCAGTTCATGTGTCACATTTTTCTGTCCTGGACGTAACTTTTTACGGAGTGGCCAGTTCTGTCAAGAGTAGTGCAACTCTTTGGCGCAGCTGTCCCATTCACAGATGAAACAACAGTACTTTGTATAGCCGAGCTGCATCCTAACAACAGAGCAACAACTTTAAGAACTCCACAGATATTCCAGTTGTACCTGCTATACTGGACGTGCTCCAGCAACAGTTCCATATTCTCATACGTTTCTTTCATGTGTGCGGCATAACCAACAGGTACTGAACGTTGCATTGTGTAGCAGAACAGCTTTCAGGCTTAACATTTACGAATCAATGAAGAGCCAGTCTTGCAGGTTGTGATCACAACCCAAGGCCGAGAGCAATCCTTCAATGTCACTACAGAAACAGACTGTCAACTTGTGCAAAAAATTTGGTTATATCCTGTCAGCCTCGAAACACAGAAATTTTCGTACCTGGTGACAGCAAACAACATTCCTGCAGTCTCAAACCCAGCAGCTTGGCATTTGCTTTTGACAGACCCAAATCTCTGACTAAATTGTTCAATTCGGACTGTGCTATCAGATGTGGATCGCTTGATGAGCACGGTTCAAAATCCGGGTCAATGTCACTGTCAGTACCCTGCATTGCAGTTTCTTCTTCTGGTTCGTCTAAAGTCCAATCCTCTGGTGGCTTCAGAATTGGAAGACTGTCGTCATGTGGCACGGATCTCATTGCTGAAAGCAGATTAGGATATTCAATTGACTTGTTTTTGTCAGAGAAACCAGACACATAAGTCAAACAGAAGTAACAGTCCGTCACATGGTCTTTCTGTTCTCGCAATATCATCAGAACAGCAAACGGCATTGTCTTTCGAGTGCCTCTGAGCCAGGCTCTCAGACTGACAGCACATGTCGCACAGCAAATGTGAGGCACCCATTCCTTGTCTTGATCACCAATTTTGCAGCCGAAATACAGATGATAAACTTTCTTCACAAGAGCAGTCATCCAGCGTCTCTGAGGCGCAAGAGTATATTTGCCACAGATATAGCACAGTGCATTGTGGCTGTTACGACATTGACGAGACATATCGCCCGACACCAAATCGTCTATAGCATCAAGCTCACTTACTGTTATATTGCTACAGATACTATACTTTACTATACTGATACTATACATACACACTGACTATCTATATTAACCAAATGAGCAGGATTGGTGTATGCAAGCCATCTTTATAGCATGCTGAGACAGCGTCAAGCTCGTTCAGACCTGCCCAGGTTGTCAGCTTCCACAGAACACTTCCAACCTGGCCTGATTCCATGCCTGGACATGCCCAGGCTGCACGAACCGGTGTTAAGTCACTTATGGGAGCGAAAATGTTTGGATACAAATATAAGAAGAAATCATGACAAAACTGAAGATTTCTGTGAAACGGTATGTGATAGGTAAATTTTGATGTGATATTCGTGATCAGCACCCAAAAATCTATAAGAAACATCCAACAGTGTTCAAGAAGCAAAAACTTTATTGTTCAGTGCAAGCCTTTTGAAATAATGCTGTGTTGACAGAGGAGTTAAAAGAACTTTTTGGACATCATAAATTGCACTGTGGCAGAAATCCAATTCATGTTTGACAGTAAGAATATCATGCATACAGTAAAACATCTGGATAGTTGTATGCTGGTGTAGGGATGGTTTGCTTTCTCAGGACCCGGAAGACTTAGCTATATTCAAAGTACCATGAATTATGTTACTTGCGTGTGTGTGTATGTGTGTATCTATTATATAAAAAAATTTTGTGACAAGATTTTTTTGAAGAGATTTTTTCAAGTCCCACGAGACTTTGGCCATAAAATTTTTTTCAAGTCACGCCCTCCTCTCAACCGTATTCAACCACACACTCGGTACTCTCACCTCTCATTCGTGTGAATGCTTTTGTTAGACACAGTTCCTGCTTTCTCCACTCTTACAAAGTTTAACGTTTTCCTCACTTTAAGTTCCCAATTAAAGACAATGTATTATGTCCAAATCTTAAAATAAAATAAGACCTCTTTCCCTAATCTTTTCCAAGCAAAGCCACATGTCTTCACTAAGATGAGGCTCATCATCCAACTAAAGAGGACTTATATTTAAATCCTGTTTGGAATAAACAGCAACCCCACCTCCTTTTCTGTTCTGTCTATCCTTCCTAAAAATGTGTATCCCTCTATGTTACACTCATCCCCATCTTTGATATTTAGCCAGGTTTCCATTATTGCTATAATATAATTATGCTCTGCTACATACAACTCCAACTCACTTACCTTATTTTTAATACTTCTAGCATTAAGACAAGCTATTTTTAATGTGTTACTCCTACTACATTTAAATGTTTGCTTAGAATTTACATTACTATGTATTTTTATTTCTACACCTTTATTTGTTCTTCCATGTATAGACTTAACACTAGAATTACCAGAGCCTACAAAAAAACTCGTAGATCCGGCCCACCTTAAATCGCTTCTTAAATCCGTTCACACCTCTCCGCCAGCATCCTTTGTCCTCTAAATGTGCTGATAAAAGACAAGCTGCCAGCAGCCGGCTATTCCATCCCCCCACCGACTCAGAACGTGAGCAAACTTTTCCCAGCTCATGCCTTGATTGATTATCTGGCAGTGAAGTGGAGTTTTACAATAATAGATCTTTATTTGGAACACACGCATTTCATGCATGTTCCGTTTCTACAGTAATCTGTGTAAACACATTGTTAAAACAAAAACTTTTTCATATTTTAGTAATAAATGTTACAAAATGTAGTAGGCATAAACTATAGAATGTGTAAAGCCAGAGTTCCAAAGATCAAATAAACACTTTCACAAAAGCTTCAAGAATAATACAGCAGCTTCCGTGGCGTAGCGTGCTAAGATTTGCTTCTTAGAACACAGCAGCTTTCCCTTGCTTTTCAGACCTGAGTTCGATTCCCCGCTTGGGGATGAAGTGTTACTTTTTTTTTTCTTTTTAACCTCAAACGGACATAAAATTTATAAATTGGTATGCACTGTCAGTTAATGAGATCGTTATATTTTCATGTGGGATGCTCCTTTTAAAATATTTTTTTAACAATTGAGACTGCAATTAACAGGAACAACTGTCCTTATAACTTATTTTTAAGATCCATAACACACAGACAGACAGAGCACTGCGTAATAGAGAGACAGACAGGCAGAGATATATAAATAAACAGGGAAGGCACATGTACTGAAAGAAAAAAAAAGATCAACATGTGCATTGTTCCTGCAGCACTAAATAAGCTCATGCGCTCTAACATCACCCCTCCCCCCCAATCTGACTCTCTAAGTAACAGCACAAGTACAGACACAAACCAAGTGCATGTGTGTACTGTATAATATTAACAAAAAGAGCAGCTTACTACTGAAAACGGCAAATATAGGAGTGAGTGGGGATCGAACCGGGACTCTTGATTACACTCACAAATATGTAATATTCGATCACTTTCCTTAATAAATAAATGACCAAGTATACTTAATAGAGTGTACCAAATTTACACCTTTGTTATCAGATGAGGTTCAGGGCTGACTAAGAATGTTACAAGATGTAGCCATTTTCTCAGTAATGCAGGTTAGGGGTGAAGCTGGATTTCTGCAACCCTGTTAAATCTGCTGTCTTCTATGCCGTTTGCCAATAAAAGCCTGGCAGAATGGGTAATGCCAACTTGATGCTACAACTACTAGACAATAGTAACAGAAAAAAAATCATGTAATGGCTTATTCTTTCACAATATGGAATCTATTTTTTTTATTTCACAAAGATTCAGCTTTCTACTACAGGCTGATAATAAACACGTGTGCACACATTATAAAGGGCTGAGTGGTTTGGTGTTGGGAGATCACCATAAATGAGCAAGAAACATGTTCTTATCTTGAGTAAATAGTACCAAGAATCTGTGATAAAACTGGACGTCTCATAAACGAGGAAGGTTTTTTTTTTAATCAAAACCTTTAATGCGTCAGAGTTGGATGTGTTTGGTAAGTTTAAAGGCTTTTTCCTTTCTCATTTGTATCCTGGTATTCTACATCTCTGTTGTTACCTGCAAAAAACAGACAAAATATTATTGCAATTTATATTAAAAAAATACATTTTTAGAACACAATTTAAAGAGGCATTTTATTATATCCCATAACTGTGAAGAAATAACATCTCCCAGACTAATCATCAATGTCCAGTTTACTTGTACTATCACTGCCCTGAGACCTGACTATAAGAATTAATCTACTCTAGACAGCATTAGAAAGCTCACTAATACAAGTATTTGTTTCTGAAAATGTAAACATTTTTTAGAAAGCTGTTCAATTTTAGAGGGAATTTTTTAATCATTAAACAAATAAAACATTTGGGGGTCTGATTTAGTTCTTACTAATTGTTAAAAGATGTTCTAGTTTATCTTTGTTCAGTGGTCATCTTCATTGGTGTTTTTTAATAAATGTTTGAATGCAAAAATCTTTACATAACTATTTTTAATAAGCAATATTTGTTCATTAAACAAATATTGATGCAATATCCAGGTAAATATTTTGTTTTTAAGCCTAACATTTACTATTTACTGTCCTTTCTATGGAAACATAATGATTTCTTACTGTGTGGCTCACTTAGCTTAATGAGAGCTACGGTTCTTTTTAAAAAAAAAAAAAGAAGACGTTAACAAGTACTCTGCGTAATTGCAGTATTTTCCTGAGGTCTTTTGTGCAATTTTAAATAAGCATGCATCACTAAACTGTTTTTCTTTTTTACTTTTCATGGTAAAGGCTAATTGAAAACATTTAATTTTAGAATATATCCAGTATAGAACTGAGTTGGCCCAGAGAACGAGAAAATTAATGAATTGTGTTCTTGTCTTCTATCAGGTCGAATGTATGTCTTTTATGGAAATAAAACTTCCACACAGTTCTTAAGTTTCTCTTCAAATGTGATCTGTCAGGATGGTCTTAAAAGTCATATCCTTCCAGTTGTTAAATTGTTTTTGGGAACAATTATTTTTTTAGACCTATACTTACAGAATTCCTGTTTAATTCTTAATATTTACATTTGTCTATCACCCTGTTTTTCATAGCTTGTTAAACTGTTAGATAGATAGATAGATAGATTAGATAGATAGATACATACATACATACATACATACATACATACATACATACATACATACATACATACATACATACATACATACATACATACATACATACTTTATTAATCCCAATGGGAAATTCACATTATCCAGCAGCAGCATACTGATACAATAAATAATATTAAATTAAAGATTGATAATAATAATAATTCAGGTGAAAAACAGACAATAACTTTGTATAATCTTAAATGTTAACATTTACCCCCCCGGGTGGAATTGAAGAGTCGCATAGTTTGGGGGAGGAACAATCTTCTCAATCTGTCAGTGGAGCAGGACAGTGACAGCTGTCTGTCACTGTAGCTGCTCCTCTGTCTGGAGATGATACTATTTAGTGGATGCAGTGGATTCTCCATAATTGATAGGAGCCTGTTGAGCGCCCTTCGCTCTGCCACAGATGTTAAACTGTCCAGCTCCATGCCAACAATAGAGCCTGCCTTCCTCACCAGTTTGTCCAGGCGTGAGGCGTCTTTCTTCTTAATTCTGCATCCCCTGGTCACCATAATTCTCTTTATAAACAAGGATGCCCAGGAAAACAGCTATTTCAGATATCTTATTACATAACAGTGAATGGAAGTTTTTTTTCTTTATATGTGATGATCCAATCTTAAAATATAACTATAGATTGGAATTTGAAATTACACTGAATTTGTCTTATTTCCTTTCAGGTTTTGCCTTAATGACCAGTTATAGTTACAACAATTCTGTCTTACATCATTCATGTCACAGATTTTCTTTTCTGTATAGTTAGATTTTCAAACAAATCCCATTGGAAATTTGATGTGTTTTGTCAGCTTTTTCCAGAACTATATCTCCACTATTCACCCCTTTACAGTACCATGTTCACATTTGTCCAAAAATGTATAAGGCCACATTGTCTGTGGAATAGATATTGACATCTTTCAAAATTACTTCAGTGAAAAAACCTAAGAGTACATGCTGGCCTTCTAAAACAATATTCATTCAGAACTCCCAACATACACCAGGAGAAACTCAGTAGTAATCTTCCTGGAGTGATTTAAAGCAAAATATTAAAATTTTTTACTTGATTGTTTCCTTTAGATATATTTAACACTAGAATTACCAAAGCCTACGAAAAAACACATAAACCCCGGCCCACCTTAAATCCCTTCGCAATTCAGCATCTTTTGTCTTGTAAATGTGTCAACCAACACAAGCAGCCTGTTACACCATCCTCCCCACCGCCGCAGAAAGGGCAAGACGTTCTCCCAGCTCAAGCCTTGATTATCTTGGAGTGAAGTGCTGGAGTTTTAGAGGGGAAATAATGGATTGTTATTTGAAACACATGCATTTCATGTGTGTTCCGTGTCTACAATAATCTATGTAAACACATTGTCAAAACAGAAACGTTTTTCATGTTTTAGTAATAAATGACAAAATATCGACATGAACTGTATATAATGTGTGAAGGTTGAAGTCCAAATATCAAATAAACACTTTCACAAAAGGTGCAAGTGCAATATGACAGCTTCCATGGTACAGTGATAAGAACTGCTGACTTGTAATCAAGAGGGCACAGGATTGATCCTGGGTGTCTCGCAAATTTACCGTTTTAAGTAGTGAGCTGTTCTTATTGTTTATATTATACAATAAAAACATACATTTGATTTGCATCTGTAACAGCCGGTGTAAATTTATAGTACTTGTACAAGGTTCAGTTTTATTTTTTCACTTTTATTCTCACAGTCACGATCACAATGCAACAGAGAGATCCGACACTGTTAGTTTTTATTTCAAACTGGGAATAACTATAGATGTGAGTGGTGTTTTGAGACCATGGAACTGGAAATTCTCTGATCGGGGGGATAAAAGCTGACACACAAACGCTGTTAAAAGAAACTGCACCATGCATCAAAATGTGGAGATTGGGCAAGATCAGGGGAAAAAAAAAACACGATCACTGATAAGGTATGCAAATGAATATAAATAATATAATAATGAATAATCAGTGCCACAATGTTTTCCGAAATGTACAAAATGAATTATTCCAAATATCATATATACCTATGTCTTTGTTTTTTGTCAGTGCGGCTTTGACATCATGGACCCATAAGGTGCATGCTAATTCAACATGAGCAGGAACACTCAATAAAGCTGAATAAAAAAATTCAAGTGACAGTGAGATACGAAGCCAGATTCACCAGCATTTGTGTGTCTGCTTTTATCTCTCCAGATCAGAGAATTTCCAGTTCCATTGTCTCAAAACACCACTCATATCTATTGTTATTCCCAGTTTCAAATAAAAACTAACAGCGTCTCGTCGTATGATGATTGTGACTGAGAGAATAAAAGTGAAAAAAATGCTAACTTTTACAAGTACTATATAAATTTACACCGGCTGTTACAGACGCAAATCAAATGTACCATATGTTTTTATTGTACAATATTAATAATAAGTGCAGGTCACTATTCAAAACAGTATATTTGCACAGCACCCAGGATCGAAACCCGCAGTCTTTTCACTACAAGTTAGCAGTTCTTACTGCTGTACCACGGAAGCCGTTGTATTGCACTTGTTACTTTTGTGAAAGTGTTTATTTGATATTTGGACTTAAGCCTTCACACATTATGCAGTTCATGTCAACATTTTGTCATTTATTACTAAAACATGAAAAATGTTTAACGATGTGTTTACATAGATTGTTGTAGACACGGAACACACAAATGTGTGTATTCCAAATAACAATCTATTATTTCCCCTCTAAAATTCCAGCACTTCACTCCAAGATAATTAAGGTTTGAGCTGGGAGAACTTCTTGCCCTTTCTGCAGCAGTGGGAGGGATGGTAGGCTGCTTGCTGCTTGTCTTGATTGACACATTTACAAGACAAAAGACACTGACAGAGAGGTACGGAGGGATTTAAGGTAGGCTGGATTTACAAGATTTTTTGTAGACTTTGGCAATTCTAGTGTTAATAATTGTTTTAGCACTTCATTATGCTCCTAGGTATTTTGTATGTTTTTCCTATAGCATAAAATGCCCATGTGTTTGTTACTGGTCTCCAGGTTTATTGTGTTTGTGTCATTTATGCACATCTGTTTGCTTTTGTTCCTTAACTCGCCACCTACAACTAAATATACAGACAAAACCAGTCGACCCAACAGTGGAAGGTGGTGCTCAGGTGCAACAGATTTTGAATATTGAATGTGTATCAGACTTTACAGAGGCCCCAGTTTTAAATATTCAGTTTAGGTAAGTAGGAGCAGTTTATCTTTGTACAACATTTACTTGTATTTGGGCAATTAATCACTAACTCCTTTTTATATGCTAATATGTTAAATGTTTATATGCCTGTATATTATTTTATTCTATTATCATAGAGAGAAGTTTAATGGAAAAAAATATAAATACACAAATGGATAAATTTAAAAACGGTATAAAGGATATTATCATTTCTAAAAAATAAAAGAAGGTTAAGGACTTAATGTTTTGTCCATATAGCTTTCATCAAAGTTAAGTTTAAAAAAGAAACACAAAAAAAGTGAAGCTCATTTCCCAGCACTAAATGACCAATGAACTTTTTACTATCTTTCTACGTCTTCTATAACTTTCATTTTCTCCTTCTCTCTTGTATTTGAAACCTTCTTTTTACCATTTCATTTACAGAAATAATGAGGGCTACATTGTGTCTCTAATATTTTTTTTTGTCATTCTGTTTTTCAGCATTGGAAGAAAATTAACTTTTTTTGCACTTTGCAGATGCAAACTGATGCAATTCACTAACTCGTTCACATTTAAAATAACATTAAAGTAATCAACATGTTTGTTTATTTAAATAGATTTTGCAGATTGAGTTGTGAAAGTGTTCCACATACTCTGCTGATTCGACAGAGTTCATTTTAAAATTCTCAATTGAATAAGCCACGGTAGGTTGACCTGTCTCCTCCCATCCCTCTAGGTATGGTGGAACTCTTCAGAATGTCTCTGTTAAGTTGCCTGTTACACTGAACAAGTTTTTCCAGCCCACAGAAATGACTTCTCAGGATTTCTTCCAACGATGGAAGCAGCTTAGCAAGTAAGTGTTGTTCTGTTGCTTGTTGTGATCAAACACAAATAATTAGATAACACCATGGAACACTTTTTTGGTTTTGTTATACGAAAGCTTCTCATTCCTATAGATCCTGCTAAATTAAATATTAATACATATGTCTCAGAAGAGATGGTGTGTCTAGTTAGGTTTTGGAATCTTCTGATTATAACATCCAAGACCAAAGAAGTTGATATAGGGCCCCTTGCCAGTTTACTCTGTCACTGAGATGGTCCATTTTGAAGAATACACTATTCACACATTTGTCTAGGAAAGATCGTTTTGTGATCTTCACATTGTGAAAGTGAGTATAGTGCTTCAGTCTGTACTTGCATATAAAGAAAAATCACAGGGATCACTGTATCATCTTCATACTAGTTCTTGGCCATTCCAAGTGCTAGGTGAAAAGCCACATATGGAAGAGTGCAAAGACACAGTCTCCAAAACTGACCTGGGTATACCTAACACATGTCCATATTTCCTGTTGCCGAGTTTAGTTAATTTTGTAGATCTTACTCCATCCGTTTTTTCGTTACCTAATCTGGTTTGTTTTGATGGCCCGGAAAAAGAAAATTAACTGGGATTGGAAACTTTCTGATAGAATGGGCATCTATGGTAACCAGCACTGGACTGCAGCAAACAATACAGCCATTAAAAAAAAATCTCATGTTACTCGTATCACATAATCCACATATCAGGTCCTCCAGTCATATGCTCACAATGGCAAGGCTGATTGTGAATTTCCATTTTTCTCTGCTTGGCACTGCTTGATTTTCTGGGAAGGATTTATTTATCAAAGAATGCCTGTGTTTTGCCTGTGAGCATATGACAGAACAACCTAACCTGTGAATTTATTTTTAATGCTGTGATAAATATATATTGTGAGATTTTTGAAACCCTGACAATCCCCCAACTGCGCTGGGTTCTGAAACTCTTAACACAATTAGGGGTTGCTTGTCTGCTGCCGGTGCAACTTCAAGTTCACAGGCTTGCCACATAATGCATCTATCGCCGATTGTTGATGCAGGGGACATTTTAAAATTGGCTGTTGACTTGGCCATGTGCTCACTGTCTGTCTTCTGACTTGTACTGGAAGTCTGTTTACTCTTTTAATCTGAGAAGTGAGCAAATGCAGGATGACATCAGCACCATTGCTTGTGTGCTGGGCTTTTGCGTGTGCTGAAGAGATATGTCTTGTTTGGTTAACTTTGAGACAACAATAAAGCTGATTTTGCCAGAAACCAATATGTGTGTGTGTGTATGTATACAGTATATGTGTATGTATATATGTATGTACATCCCTCACATTTTTGTAAATGTTTTATTATATCTTTTCATGGGACAACCCTGAAGATATGACACTTTGATACAATGTAAAGTCGTCAGTGTACAGCTTGCATATCAGTGCAAATTTGCTGTCCCCTTGAAATAACTCAATGCACAGCCATTAATGTCTAAACCACTGGCAACAAAAGTGAGTACACCCCTAAGTGAAAAATGTCCAAATTGTGCCCAATTAGCCATTTTCCCTCTCCGGTGTCATGTGACTCATTAGTGTTACAAGGTCTCAGATCTGAATGGGGAGCAGGTGTGTTAAATTTGGTGTTATCGCTCTCACACTCTCTCATACTGGTCACTGGAAGTTCAACATGGCACTTCATGGCAAAGAACTCTCTGAGGATCTGAAAAAAAGAATTGTTGCTCTACATAAAGATGGCCTCGGCTATAAGAAGATTGCCAACTGCTGCTGAAGTATGTGAATTTCCTCTTGGGATTAATAAAGTATGTCTGTCTGTCTATCCATCTATCCATCACCCTGAAACTGAGCTGCAGCACGGTGGCCAAGACCATACAGCAGTTTAACAGGACAGGTTCCACTCAGAATAGGCCTCGCCATGGTCGACCAAAAAAGTTGAGCGCACATGCTCAGTGTCATATGATATGAGTGCTGCCAGCATTGCTGCAGAGGTTGAAGGGGTGGGGGATCAGCCTTTCAGTGCTCAGACTATATGCCACACACTGCATCAAATTGGTCTGCATGGCTGTCGTCCCAGAAGGAAGCCTTTTTTAAAGATGATGCACAAGAAAGCCCACAAACAGTTTGCTGAAGACATGCAGACTAAGGACATGGATTACTGGAACCATGTCCTGTGGTCTAATGAGACCAAGATAAACTTACTTGGTTCAGATGTTGTCAAGCGCGTGTAGCGGCAACCAGGTGAGGAGAACAAAGACAAGTGTGTCCTGCCTACAGTCAAGCATGGTGGTGGGAGTGTCATGGTTTGGGGCTTCATGAGTGCTGCTGGCACTGGGGAGCTACAGTTCATTGAGGGAACCATGTATGCCAACATGTACTGTGACATGCTGGACCACAGAGCAGTATTCCAACATGATAACGACCCCAAACACACCTCCAAGATAGATATATATATATATATATATATATATATATATATACACACTAGGGGGCTCTGTACCCTGCTCGCTTCGCTCACCCACCCCCAGGTTTGGTTTACTGGATATACAATTTAAAGAGATTGTTAGTTTCATGGGAATTGTTACATATGCATTATTTTCACTTTTATTTTAAAACTTTTGTAAAAGCAATACTTTATTTCCTGCCCCGGCGTGGTAACATCTTTCTCGCACTACGTATAATGCTGCTCGGGTTGTGAAGGGGGTGTGGCTGAACACACGCCAAGGAGATGCCGTCAGATCATCTGCTGTCTTTCTGCTGCTGGCGAGATGCCTGTTCTGCTTGTCATGCTGCCCGATCATTTCAAAGCCTGTATAGCAGCTGTCCTTTTGCCACTTCGCATCTCTGTTGCTCGCGTTGTGAAGGGGGTGAGGGGAGGTGCAGTGGCGAGGGTTAGGTTGGCTGAACGCACGCTAAGGAGAAGCAGTCTGATCATCTGCAGGCTTTTTGCTGCTCTTGACCTGCGTTTTGCTTGTCTCGTCATTGTTTTAAGAGCTGGGAGCACATGAAGCGTGTCTGCCAACAGCAATCCAACAACTGCTAGGTTAGATGTCCGTGGACTTGTTTTAAATGATGTCTCACTGCCTTGTCTTGCGTGACGTTGTAAAAACAATACTTGTCCTTTATTTCCGGACCCGGGCATGGTTAAACGCATGCTAAGAAGGTGCCGTCGGATCATCTGCTGTCGCGCTGCTATCAGTCTTCCGTGCTGTACTACGCCCTCCCTCAATCGGATGTAACAGTCACTTAAAACATAAAAGGCTTCAACCTGGCTGGGACGCTACAATACTTTTGAATTTTACTGCTTTCATATTCTTTACCTTTCTCTGTATGTGTATCGCGCCATCATTTGTTTGAGCCTTTCGAATTCCACTGCCTTCATAATCTGTTATCTACCCTTTTTTCTCTCCAACGCTTTTGGGTCTCTTTTCTCCACGCTGCTCTTTCTTCTTTACTTAATGTATTGTCCTTATACGCTTTATATGTGCTATACATGTTCTATATCCCCGCAAGACGCTCTGTGGCCATTCTCTTTCGTCTCGCGGGTCTTTTATTCACCTTCCGTGATCTTAACGTGAAGGTCACGTATCGTCTCCTAGTCAATCCCTCCCACAGGATTTTTTTGTATAATAGATATATACAGTACTGTGCAAAAGTTTTAGGCAGGTGTGAAAAAATGTTGTAAACAAAGAATGCTTTCAAAAATGGAAGTGTTAATCATTTATTTTCATAAATCAACAAAATGCAGTGAATGAACAAAAGAGAAATCTAAATCAAATCAATATTTGGTATGACCACCCTTTGCCTTCAAAACAGCATCAATTCTTCTAGATACACTTGCTCACAGTTTTTGAAGGAACTTGGCTGGTAGGTTGTTCTAAACATCTTGGAGAACTAACCACAGATGATCTGTGGATGTAGGCTTCCTCACATCCTTCTGTCTCTTCATGTAATCCCAGACACACTCGATGATGTTGAGATCGGGGCCATACTATCACTTCCAGGACTTCTTGTTCTTCTTTACGCTGAAGATAGGTCTTAATGACTTTGGCTGTATGTTTGGGGTCGTTGCCCTGCTGCAGAATAAATTTGGGGCCAATCATACACCTCCCTGATGGTATTGTATGATGGATAAGTATCTGCCTGTATTTCTCAGCATTGAGAACACCATTAATCCTGACCAAATTCTCCAACTCCATTTGCAGAAATGCAGCCCCAAACATTCAAGGAACCTCCACCATGCTTCACTGTTGCCTGCAGACACTCATTATTGTACCGCTCTCCAGCCCTTCGACGAACAAACTGCCTTCTGTTACAGCCAAATATTTCAAATTTTGACTCATCAGTCCAGAGCACCTGCTGCCATTTTTCTGCACCCCAGTTCCTATGTTTTCGTGCATACTTGAGTCGCTTGGCCTTGTTTTCACGTCGGAGGTATGGCTTTTTGGCTGCAACTCTTCCATGAAGACCACTTCTGGCCAGACTTCTCTGGACAGTAGAAGGGTATACCTGGGTCCCACTGGTTTCTGCCAGTTCTGAGCTGATGGCACTGCTGGACATCTTCCGATTTCGAAGGGTAATAAGTTTGATGTGTCTTTCACCTGCTGCACTAAGTTTCCTTGGCCAACCACTGCGTCTACGATCCTCAACGTTGCCTGTTTCTTTGTGCTTCTTCAAAAGAGCTTGAACAGCACATCTTGAAACCCCAGTCTGCTTTGAAATCTTTGTCTGGGAGAGACCTTGCTGATGCAGTATAACTACGTTGTGTCTTGTTGCTGTGCTCAGTTTTGCCATGATATGAAACTTCCACAACCTCACCTTGGTAGCAGAGTTTGGCTGTTCCTCACCCAGTTTTAAGCCTCCTACACAGCTGTTTCAGTTTCAGTTAATGACTGTGTTTCAACCTACGTGTGATTTTGATGATCCATTAGCACATGTTTGGTATAATTGGTTGATCATACACCTGACTATAATCCTACAAAATCCCTGACTTTGTGCAAGTGTACCTGTATAATTGATGCTGGTTTGAAGGCAAAAGGTAGTAACACCAAATATTGATTTGATTTAGATTTTTCTTTTGTTTGCTCACTTTGCATTTTGTAAATTGATAACAATAAACAATCATTATTTATATTTCTGAAAAACTAAAACTTTTACACAGTACTGTATATATATCCATCCATTATCCAAACCTCTAGAGCCAATCCCAGCCAACACAGGGTGCAAGGCAGGAGACAAACCCCGAGCAGGGCGCCAACCCACCACACACACACACACACACACATATATATATATATATATATATATATATATATATATATATATATATTACAGTGGAACCTCAGTTCATGACCATAATTTATTCCAAAACTTTGGTCATGAACCGAAGCAGTTTCTCCCATAGGATTGTATCTGAATACAATTAATCCGTTCCAGACCGTACGAACTGTATGTATGTATGTATGTGTATATATATATATATATATATATTTTAGTTTTTAAGCACAAATATAGTTAATTATACCATAGAATGCACAACGTAATGGTAAACTAAATGTAAAAACATTGAATAACACTGAGAAAACCTTGAACAACAGAGAAAACTAACACTGCAATAGTTCGCGCTATAGTGCTAGGAACCGCTCGCTAAAAACACTTTTTTTAATGAGTTTTAAGTACTGGGGAAAAAATGAACATTTGAAAAATCCGTAATTTAATAAACCACCAAGAAAAGTAACATTGCAACAATGCAGGCTACGAACCGATCACTGTAAATAGAACTGAAAACAAAAACTAGCCTTCTCTACCTTATGCGTCCCTTGCTCGCTCTCTCTCCCCCGCCTGTGTGTGTGTCTCTCTTTTGCGAGCCTGCAGCGCCTGTGTGTGTGTCTCTCTAGCGCGCTCCTGTGTGTGTGCGCGTCCTCTCTCCCCCTCCTGTGTGTGTGTGCGTGCGTCTCTCTTTTGCGAGCCTGGAGCGCATGTGTGCGTGTCTCTCTAGCGCGCCTCTCTCGCGTGCTCCTGTGTGTGTGCGCGCGCACACGCCTCTCTCGTGTGGTCCTGTGTGTGTGTGCGCGCGCACGGCACTCTCTGTCTCACGCTGCCTGTGTGTGTGCCTCTGTCTCTCGCGCTGCCTGTGTGCGTGTGTGTGTGTGTCGCTCTCTCTGTCTCTTGCTCGCTGTACAGGAAATGCACAGAGAGAGACTGAACATGTACAAACCGAAAGGGAACCTGGCTTGTTCATATACCGAGTGTGTGGTCGTGAACCGAGGCAAAAGTTTGGCAAACTTTTTGGTCGTAAACCGAGTTGTACGTGTACCGAGACGTTCGTGAACCGAGGTTCCACTGTATGTATATATATATATATATATATATATATATATATATATATATATATATATATATATATATATATATTCACAAATTTTTTTTTATTTTATTTTTTTATTAATTGCTTGCTGTGGTTCAACATTGGTGTTCATAGATGCCCATTCCATCAGAAACTTTATCTCTGATTTCATTGAAACAAACCACATGGTGTAAGTAACAAAAAAAAATCTGCATGAAATAATAATAAGCATAAATTACACTGCATAGCCAGCTCAACATTTTGTAGCATTTGCATTATGTTTTTGAGCCTGTAACTTACCTTTTTACATGAAAAGTCCACAGCAAGAAGTTCAGAAGATTTTCAAAGCAAAACATCCAATGGATACAGAGGTGACAAAAGCGAAGGTAGTGTCATTTCTCTCCTCATTTACTCACAGTCTAAGCAGTCAAGTGTTCAGTCTTTTTTTAGATGCTGTTTAGCCCTATTAATTAGGATCTGACTTCTGTTTCTAACAGATAATTGGTTTTGGCGTGGCCTTGCTGGATGGAGTAGATCCCAACCCCTCCAACTTTGTTGGAGCTGGAGTTATCCACACAAAGACAATCCAAGTTGGCTGTTTGCTGCGCTTAGAACCAAATACTCAAGCCCAGGTGTGTGAATTTTAAGTTTATCATTTCTCTTTCTCTTTTCATTTCCCTTTTTTTCCTAAAGAAATCTTATGGAGATTGTTTCCTGCAATGCCAAACACTGATTTCTCATTTACGTCCTAATGTAGTCTGATTCTTTACATCCTGAATTAGCTTTTTTTTCTTTTCCTTTTTAATTCCTCTTGACATTCCAACGGAGGTCCACTCTTAGTTTTATTAAGCGTTTCTTTCTTATTAATTATGATTGCCTGTCATGGAAGCTTTGATGTTGTCCAGATTACAGAAAATGTTGAATGTGAAGGTGCAGAGATACTGAGCCTCTTTGTTTCATTTTGTGTGTGTTTTTGTTTTCATTATGTATTTGATTTATTCTTTGATTGCAAGTGTGATGCCCATGAGAGAATTCTGCTGAGACAGAGGAAAATGCTTTTTCAAAAATGTGTAGAATTCTGTAATATTTCTGTTCAAATGTTTTCATGTCATAAGTTAATTTTATTTTTTTGGTATGACTTTTGTTTTACAGATGTACCGCCTAACATTAAGAACAAGTAGAGACACTGTATCACAAAGGTTGTGCGGACTTCTTTCAGAACAGTTTTAATTAACAGTCATTTCTCAGTACCTTAACAGCAAATTCTTACCCGGTCTTGCAGAGATGCAAGCTTATAAAACTTGTCCTGTTTGTACAATTGTGCTTTTTTTAATTGTTTCTCATAATCTAAACCGTTCCATACTTTGTAACTTTTCTGACCCTCTTTCTCTAATTGATTTTCAAATGATACAATGTACAGTGTAAATTAAAAAAATATAACCGTTCTTGCCATTTAGCTTTACTAATTACATGTTTACTATGCTCCTTTTTATTGGTAAGCAAAGCCTTTTTTGTTACAAAATATATATGTATAAAAAAAGAGTAAATTGAATGTGACTGGATTTTTTTGTGTTTTTGTCTTCATAGTTTAGCCATTGATTCGATCAAATTATGAATTTGATAGGACTTGTGTACTTGCCAGGTGTTTAGACTTTTTTAAAACAGCATTGTTCAACGGTGACTGGCGAATGTTTCTCTTAAAAATCAACCTGCACTCCGCAGCAGGAGAAGCGATGAATGTGATTCTGTTTACCAATTTCTTTTTTCTTAAGAGAATGTTAAATTCTAAACAGTAAGAAAATATCCAAATATTTCACAATTTCCACTAGATTTCTGTGCCTAAAGTTCAGCCAATCCCAAAGGTCTTTCCTGTTCTGGAGTATCCATGATGTCCAGATGTCTCCATAGCACTGCACTGCCTATCCCCTCTGTGCCTTTTATTTTCAGATTATTTTCTGACATTATAATGGACTTTCAGTCCCTTGAGACATTTTGGCATATTTATCGCCAGTGTCCACATCATATTCTAACAAGTGCCCTTGCCTTTGAAGTGTTGTATGCAATGTTTGTATTGTATTTTTTAATAATTCAAAACCATTTGAGGTAAAACGTTTTGCTTCACAGCCAAATCAAGCCACTTCAGTGTTTGATGGACATAAAAGCAGCAGTCATGATGAGCGGATGTTTGTTGTGAGAGGCCATCTTTGACTGACAGTGTGCAGCATTCACATATTACTGCCTTTTCTAGTCATTGCGTCTTAAACCGCTACTTGCAAGTGTGGTTGGCAGGACAAGGCAGTCTGAAATGAGTCATGTGATGGGTCATGTCGGTGTGTAACGTTTTCAATGAAAGAAAATGTGAAATATAAGTTGCATAAGACAATGTCATATTTAAGAGCATAAAGTTTACAAAGACACCATTCAGCAAATTCAGCTTGTTTGGTTAGCTAATCTGCTCAATTCTATAATAATTTTATAAAGGAATTTCTTTTGATAAGTAAAAACATAATAAAAATATGATTACAAAAACATTGTTGGTGTATTTGCTTCAGCATTGTGATTTATTATAGTTGGGTGGTCTTCTGTCACACACTTTGATGAAAAGCAAAGAGCGCTGCTTCTCTGTAACAAATGGCTTTAATATTTTCTAACTAAGCACAAGTTCCTTTGAGCTTAGGATTTGGAATTGCAAAGAGCATATCATTAATATTTTTATTACGTTGCTTTGATTTCCATGCTCTATTTTTAATTCATTTTTTGATTTTTTTTGTCAATTTCTCAAAAAACATTTTGTGTTTTTGATTTTAATGGACGCAGCCATTTTGCTCTTCTGGATTTCATGGGTGCTGCCATTTTGTGTGCTTGGTTGCAGTGAGGCAGCAGGATGCGATATGTGGGCCGTCTTACCTGTGAGACCACGAAGCCGTGATGTATAAGAAACTAACATTCAGACTTCAAAAGCTCTAGAAGTGACATACTAGTGGTCACACATCTAAACTGAATTACTGAGAAAAGTGTTCAGCTTTAGACTTTTGCGGTGTGTCTGTAATAGCAGTTTGCCATTTTCTTTGATCTTCACTACAGATCAGGCTCTGTTTGTGTTTGTCCCCAAAATAACATTTGCTTATCTCTGGCACACTACATAAAACTGACAGAACAGTCGGTGCAGGCCTGGTGGTATTAGAAACATTATATTTAAAACTCGCCTCTGCTTCTCATGTACCTTGTAAAAGAAAGCAATTAAAAGTTTGTTGTGGCACTGGCTGCCCTTTTTTCAGTTGACCATTTATTTCACCTACCTAATGATGCTGATGAGCATTGTCTGGAGGAATCCATCGTTCATTTTAACACATGGTCCTCCATACAAACGGGTAAAGTGCTAAAATGAAGTTCAGGTCGTAACAGTAATGTGAGTGAAACTTGTAGCAAATCCTGCAGGTTCATGTTGCTGCAATAAAAACCGAATGACCACGTTCAGGATCATCGGCTCTTCTTCCCAAGTGATGGAGTGGCAACTATGTGGCTTAATGGACAAGAGGTAAAAGAGAGTGGCTTTGAAGGGGCCAAGACACTGTCATGGTTCATAAGCCATCTGAAATTCAACAAATCCTGCAATAAACCATTATTTCTGTCCCAGTTATATACTGTTTAAATGTTCCACAGCCATTGGACCTTAAGAATACGCCACCTATGAGAAGAAGTACTAACCATAAAAAATGAGCTTGGCAGTGGGTCCCGGCCAGGTCTACAGGGATGACATGCTGAGGTTCCTTATTTAGACCCCCAAGATCTTGGCAAACGTGCTTGTTTTCTGCGTTCATGTGCTGTTCGACTATTTGGAGCTCTGATTTCACCTTTCTACTTAAGTGCTTTTTGTGGGTTTCCAGGCAGACTATTTGGAAAAATGGGAAGTTGGTGTTGATTTGTTACTTGAACTGCAAAAATAAAGCATTTAAGGATAAACTGCGTTTTGTGAAAATGAAAGTTCAAATTAAACATATGGATTGTGTATAACTTTGCTCCAAATGCATTTCAGCCAAAAAAAATGGCATTTCAGGCTGACCAGGTTCTATGCTTTATTTTTAACAACTGACTAAGGTCCATTTAATTGTGTTGCGTCACAATTCAGACAATTCAGGTAGCTTTGTTTAGTCCGTGTTGTAGTCCTGAGTTCGTCAAGTGTTCACAAGACTCGGGTTTTTCCGCCAGTCCGAGAGCAGGTGACCGCAGTAAAGGTTGAACTGCACAAAAATATCAGTTTTCCACAAAGGCCGTCGGTCATCCCAGTTGCCGGCCACTGCTGAGTGACATTTGTGCCTCATTGAGTGGTAATAAGTTGTTGTTTTCATGCTTTATTTGAGAAGTGTCGTTGCCCCCCCCCCCCCTTTCTGCAATGTGGTTTACTGGCCCCCTTAAATATATATAAAGGAGAAAGAAAATGACAACAGCATTGACACAGTTGACATTTCTTTAATATGCCTTTAAAAACTGCAAAACAATATGCTGCATTTAAAAGAATTGTTCAAGCAATTAGACACAATTTAGACAAGGCAGAATATCATTCTGTGGAAAAACTAAATGTGGACATTGGGATTTTATTTTCCTTATGTCACATACACGTGCGAGTTTGACAATGGCAGGATGAAATGCGCTTCACATTAACAATTTGGGCACTGCCATCTGGACACACAAGCCTAACAGGCTCCATGGGATTGGAAGTAACATCTTCAACAGGAATACAGCAACTGCAGTTTTGGAAGAATTCCACTTCTCTAGTAGCTTCAGAGTTATGTGAAAATGTGTATCTGGAATGAAATATAACATAATTATCTGATATCTTTAATTCTATTACAATAAGGAAACTGCAGAGAGCGTAAATAGAACGAACCAAAGGAGGCTGGTGACTATTAGTTAGCCTTTGTATGTTTACTTCGCCTTTCCATAAATATGGTGCCTATAACAAGTATTTACCCCATGGAAATTTATGATTTTTTTGTTCCCACAACTTTGAGTGCATTTAATTTGGTGTTTTTGATACTGATCAATGGAATTATTATTTTTTTTTATTATTATCATCTTTGTTTTAGTCAGCCATCAGATTTCCTCCAGGATTTTCTTGCATTTTGCTGCATTCATTTTACTCTCACAAGCCTTCCAGGGCCTACTGCAGACAAGCATCCCCACCGCTTAAAGCTGATGTCACCATGCTTATGGTGGGAATGGCCTGTTGTTGTTGATACGCAATGTTTGACTTGAACCATATGTGGCATTTAGTCTGATGCCCAAAACCACAATTTTGTCCTCTTCAAACCATAGAACCTTCTTTCAGCTGATATCAGAGTGTCCCATGTACCTTCTGAGAAACTCCAGCTCAGATGTTTTTATTTCCTCTTTGTCAATCTCCCATAAAGCACCCGGGTAGCAGTAGTTGTATGCACAGTTTCTCCAGTCTCTGCCACTGTAGTGTGTCACTCCCTCACCAGTCTCCTTGCATAATCTTTCTGTTTTAGTGGATGGCCTGCTCTACGCTGATTTTTATTACTGCTATACTCTCCATTTCTTGTGACTTGGATCTCTTCTTGTCTTCATTCCCTGATTTGTACCTTTCAATTACCTCTTCATGGAACTGCTTGGCATGTTCTTTGGTTTTCATTGTGTAGGTTAGACCACCATACTGGCTCACTACAAGTCAGACCTTTGAGATGAGAAGCATTTAGGCTACAATCGAGAAACCCAGCCAAGTGATCTCCATTGAGCTAAATATGTGACTCCTCAAACCAAATGGCTGCGTCGATGATGTCATTTTAAAGGGGGTGAATACTTGCGTGATCAGTTATTTTGTTTTTGTAATTCATTTTCTTCACTTTGCAGATTGTGTTTCCACTTTCACATTAAAGAGTCTTTATCTGCTCATCAATGTTAACAAATCCAAATTAAGTTCACGGTGATTCAGTGTTGTATAGCAATAAATTGGGGGGTGGATACTTGCTAAAGGACTAATTGGTGCAGTTTAGGGGTCTGAATGTCAACTCTGACTAACTACAGTGTTTGCCTTTTAGAATCTGTTCACTTCAGCCTCCTCAGCTAAGACTCCACTTCAGCACAAGTACTTTAAAGCCTTTAGAGAAGTCAAGTGCCACCACTGTGACTTAAGTGCACTTGTGTAGCCTGTGGACAAAGATGATGCACTTTATTTTAAACCCCCAACATTCACTTGTTAAATCCTACCTGCCTGCTCATTGTGAGACCCCTGCCAATATTCCCGCAGTAGACTAACTTCAGTTATTCTATAGTAACATTCTATAGTATAAAATCGAGTCTGCCTGGTTTAACTTTGTCTTGGTCAGCCATTTATGATGCCACATGACCAGTTTGGAAGCTGGTGACATTCTGGGCAAATTGACCTAGAGCATCTGACCTGGAAACCAGTTGGGTGAGTCGGGTCCTGTCTTCTGTGAAACGCTTTGAGATTTGTTTCCTATGTTTTGAGCCGGGATGCTAAGCAGTGAACACAAGGCCTGGGTTCTTTCAGATGTCTTCCCAGTCAAACATGCATGCTGCTCCTTGGAATTTTATTCTTGACATGCCAGTGTTTGTTTGTTGGCACCTTCCAACTTTTGCATATCCTCATTCTATTTTGACACATTTTATTCAAATAAAAGACTGTCATGAAGACTGTGTCATTGTGTTGATAGCTTGCAAAAAGTAACGACTAACCTGGGATCAGAAACCTACAAAGTTAGGTTGGGGATAAATGGTGATACAGCAAAGGTCATGCAGATCAGTAACCTTCAGCAAGAACATTGATCAGGGCCAGGCACTGAGCACTCAAACAAGTGTGACAGGTCGGCAGCCCACTGTTGAATGGTGCCAGTGCCAGTGAGGATGCCAACTGCAGACACGGAAAAGCTTCAGCATTGTGTCAAAGTTAAGATTTTATAACCGTCTCATCACATCCTGCAAGTGGAACATGGGAGATCACTGCAGGAACAGCACCAGGAGCCCACCGTGTCCCAACAGCGGTGTCTGCACTGGGTTTTCAGTGTCACATACTGTAGTAACATTACAAATTAAGAGATTCTGCGGAGACGTGGGTCTGGATGGCTGCTAGATATTATGGCAGTGTATAAAATGAGCCTGTGCTGGTCATGTTTTCCATCCACCAAATCAGCAATATCCTAGGATTGTGATACAGTTTATGAACCTGGAGGAAAATGGAAGGCTACACAGGGCATATCCTTAACGCTAGAATTCCTGAAGCATATGAAAAAAACTCATAATCTTGGCCCACCTTAAATCCCTTCTCACCCTTCCATTAGTATCTTTTGTTTAGTAAATGCGTCAATCAGCACAAGCAGCCTGCTGTCCCATCCCCCGCCTTGACGGAGCTCAACTCTTCCAGCTCATGCCAAGGCTCCTTATCTGCGTGTGAGGTTCCTGTAGTTGTATAGGGTAAATAATATAGTATATCATTATTTGGAATACATGCATTTCATGTGTGTTCTGTGTCTACAAAAATCTAGGTAAGTGTAGGATGAAAGAAAATGCAAGAAATGCTGAACACATACCTAAAGCAGAAACTTTTTCCATGTTATACTAATAATGACGTGAAGTGTATAATGTATGAAGACTTTAGTCCAAATATCAAGTAAACGTGCGCTTTTATTCAAGAATATAACCAACTTATAAAAAAAAAAAAAAAAAAGCATTCGATTTGCATGTGGCTGTCAATGAGTTAAACACACAAGTTCAAATGTCAATCGACATGGAAGTTGCACGTATTCTTGAATGGTGCAGAGGTAAGAATTGTTGCCTTATAACCTGAAGGTCCTGGGTGAAGACCGGGCTGCTCGTGTTTTGAGTAGTGAGCTGCTATTATTATTTCTACAACTAGGGGGCTTTGCCACTTGCTTCTCTCGCCAACCCCCCAGCCTGCGCTATGCACCAGCCACTTCACGTCTCTGCCGCTCGCTCACTTTCACCAAACAACAAATCTTTTAATTCTCGTGGATAGGCCGCTTCATTGGGAAGAAACACTACTTTTCCCTGATGGCAACACGAATTCGACTATCTACAAGTCTCCGACTTAAAGTTTACAGCAAAACAGTATCTACATACTTCTGTCATATCGCCTATGTCCATATATTCTTGTCTCTTCACTGTTACATTATTTCACCAAGTGATAATTTCCATTTGATAGCGCTAATGTGATCTTTACTATCTGTTTTTTGAGACTTTAGAATTTGAGTACTTTCATGCTCTGCATGTGTATTGCGCCAACGTTTTTTACGACGTTCTACTTTGTCTTCTACTCTTTGTCTTGGAGGTCAGAGTGCTGTGTCTGACAATAGCATTCACACGAATGAGAAGTGATTGGACCGTGGACGTGGTTGTAAATGTTTGAGAGGAGGGTGGGACTTGTCCAAATCTCTTGGCAAAATGTTTTGTCTTGTGGGGCCTGAAATTATCTCAGAGAAAGTCTTGTTCCAGGATTTCCTTTTATAATAGATATAATAAAAGCATACATTTGATTTCAGTCTGCAACACCTGGTGTAAATTTTGGCTACTTGTAAAAGTTAGTACTTATTTTTTTATTATTCAGTTTTATTCTCTCAGTGACGTTCACATGGTAAAACGAACTTGCCTCTCCCTCTCTTGAGTTTTATCTCCATTCTTTTCACAAGAGCAGTGCTGGGGCTGAGGCCTGCTCAGAAATGTTTGTTGTACCGGCAATCAAAGATACGATGTCCCGTGACCGCTATCAGACTGGACAAAGGCAGATGTGCCAAAAATGAGTAGCAGTAACAGTAGTGACCATTCTTTACATGAGTAAACACATTGGCTTCTGAGTCAGTATTTACTAAGCAACCTTTAGTTGAAATGTTAGGCCTGGATATCTTAAGGGACAAGCAGCAAACGGGAACATCTCACTGGGTGAAGTGCTGCTAAAACACATAGGATGGCTACTCAACAGCCACTCATACTGACAAGTGCATGAGACTTTCAGACGTGTTTCTTATTTTGTATATAGCACCTGATGCTGTATGCCATTTTTGCTATAACACTACCAATCACTAGTCTGTAGGGGACATGCAGGTAAGTATCTTATTCTACTGTGTATGCAGGACAATAAAACTTAAAAGCATGCCTGATGTTTTCTGTTAAACATCAAGTCTTCTTGAAAGTCTTCTTTCCAAAAATCTCCCTTTAAAATATGTCAGTAGGCTGTGTGCCATAATGGGAAGTCAAGGTCACGAAGAAACACATAATGACTAAGCTGTACAAAAGTCCGGAGTGAGCTACCCAGAATTGTAAGGGGAAATAATTTGATGTGTGTTTTGTGTCTACAACAATCTATGTAAATATATTGTTAAAACAGAAACGTTTTTCATGTTTTGGTAATAAATGACAAAATGTACTGTACAATGTACTGTATAATGTGTGAAGGCTGATGGCCAAATATCAAATGAACACTTTTACAAAAGGTGCAAGTACAATACAACAGCTTCCGTGGTGCAGCAGTTAGAACTGCCGACTTATAATCCAGAGATTGCAAGTTCGAAACCAGCTCCCCGGCAAATTTACCGTTTCGAGTAGTGAGCTGCTCTTATTGTTAATACACTATTATACAATAAAAACATACATTTGCTTTGTGTCTGTAACAGCCGGTGTAAATTTATAGTACTTGTAAAAGTTAACATTTCTTTTCACTTTTATTCTCTCAGTCACGCTCACGATACAACACCCACCCCCCGCCCAAGATCTGACGCAGTTACTTTTTAAATGAAACTGGGAATAACTGTAGATGTGAGTGGTGTGTTGAGACGAAAACGAGTATGCATAAGGTGCATACTAATTCAGCATGAGCAGGAACACTCAGTAAAACTGAATAAAAAAAAATTAAAGTGACAGTGAGATACGAAGAAGGTAGATTCACCTGTGTTTGTGTGTCAGCTTTTATCCCTCCAGATCAGAGAATTTCCAGTTCCAGTGTCTCAAAACACCACTTACATCTACAGTTATTCCCAGTTTCAGATAAAAAGTAACTGTGTCACATCTGGTGCGAGGGGTGGGTGTTGTAACCTTAAACTGTCTGTAATATCTAATAAATTAGAAGAAAGAATGCACTGGTGAGTTCCGTAATCGCAAAGGGTCTGGTAGGCCAAGGAAGACCTCCACTGATGACGACACAAGAATCCTCACTACTGTAAACAAAAAGCCCCAAACGCCTGTCCTACAGATCTGAAACAGTCTTCAGGAGGCAGATGCGTATGTGTCAGAGATTACTATCTACAGTAGACTTCATGAACTGAAATACAGAGGCAACAAAATGCAAACCACTAGTTAGCCACAAAAACAGGATGGCCAGATTACAGTTGGCAAAAAAGTACTTAATAGAGCCTTGAATAGTACAAAGGTGAACCTGTATCAGGGAGATGGCAACAGCAACATGTGGAGACACAAGGAACTGCCCCGGATCCAAAGCAAACCACCTCACCTGTTAAACATGGTGATGGGGGTGTTCTGGCTTGGGCATGTGTGGCTGCCACAGATACTGACACACTTATCTTCATTGATGATGGAACTGCTGATTGCAATTGCACAGTGAATTATTAGGTGTTAACGAAACATCTTATCTGCTCAAGTTTCAGTAAATGCCTCCAAACTCATCGGATGGTGCTTCATCCTACAAGATAATGATCCCAAACATACTACTAACGCAACACAGGAGTTTTTCAAAGCTGAAAAAATGGAAAATTCTTGAATGGCCAAGCCAGTCAACCAGTTTAAATCCACCTGAGCATGTTTCCATTAAGTTGAATAGAAAACTTAAGGGGACAAGCCCCCAAAAAAGCAGGAGCTGAAGATGGCAGCATTAGAGGTTTGGCAGAGCATCACCAGGGAAGACCTTCAAGCAGTCATTGCATGCAAGGGATATGCAACAAAGTACTAAGTATGGCTGCTTTAATATACACTACCTTCCATTGCTATATCCCAAACATTACAGTGCCATGAAATGGGGGGACCTTGTATAAAAAGGGTTGTCATTTGTACATGGTGAGCCCTAAAATTAAAGACTGCAATATATGCTTTAAAATTACAAATGAAACAATTCAAATGTAATTAAACTATAGAATAGAGGGACAGTTTAAAGGAAAAACGTGTTTTTGTCCCAAACATTAATGATGGCAACGTATCATTTAATATGGATTTTACCAGTAGAGTTCTGCATGCATTAGTACAGGGGTGGGCAGATTCAGTCCTGGAGGGCCGCAGTGGTTGCAGGTTTTTGTTCCAACCCAGTTGCTTAATTAAAAACCAATCCTTGTCAATTATTTAATTGCATGGCTTGCTAGTGCTTTAACTCTGCCATGTCAGGTCATTCTCATATCCTAGATTTATTTTCCTTTCTAAGGATATCATCCAAATGATTTGAAGTCTAAAACAGATGACTAATTCTCAGTGCTTCACTTTTTTCTCTTCACTTTCCTTCCAAGTATTTAATTAAACCAAATAATGAGTGATAAATACACACAGGTGTAAATGGAAACAAGCTAAATGGAGAAATGCTGGTCTCTTTTGTCATTTGCATTGTATTGCTAATTAGGAGCAATTAAAAACCAAGAATACAGCTGTTTAAGACTGAAATAAGCAATAAGGGTTCAAAATCTTAACGAGCGAGACAACTAAAGTGAAGCTGAAGTGTTACTTGAGCAATAAGGGCTTCTTATTAAGCAATTGGGTTGGAGCAAAAACCTGCAGCCACTGCGGCCCTCCAGGACTGAATCTGCCCACCCCTGCATTAGAAGAAGCTAGTAAATCAAAGGAGAGGCTAATTGTTTTAAAAACTAAATTATATACAGAAGGCTTCAGGGTTATTAGAGACAAAACACAAGTAGTATTCAAAAAAAAAAAAAAAAAAACCCCAAGCCACTCTGGGTCTAATGGCCATGTCTATGCAGTGGGGTGTCTTCCACCCTTTCTCCTCTCTCTGACCTCTTTGCTGTTCACCAGTTATAGTGTTGCTACCATTAGAACTCTTGACTCAAAGTACAGAAGGGTCTTTAGATCCTTACAAGAACCTGCTTCTGGGGGCTCATCCTGCCATACTTCCACCTAGGAGCTCCAAGGGTCCCTCCAGTCCCGCACCCTTTCCTCTGTTAAAAAGCCAGGCAAAGCCCCTGATCCATGACTATCATGCGGTAATAGGGAAAAAGGAGATATACTGTATATTAAGTAACAGGTCTCCCTGCTACCACCCAATGACAGGTTTAATATATGCCCCATCATCCCCCCTAGTGTCCTGAACTTATGTTAGTGCCTCAGGAGTTACTTTCTTTATGTCTTTATACTCGTAACAGTGGCCATCATCCACAGCAGCGTGCCACCTAAGCAGATTTTTGTGCACTGTTACAGTTCCTCCAGGCCCATTTTTACAGTCCATATTCAGATTGCAAAAATGAATATGTCTGTCTTTATCAAAACTCATTGAAAACCACTACCGACTGCAACTGCAGTGGCATGAGTACAATTGCTATGATAATAATGCAGATCGAAATGCTATGAAAGTTTCAGAAGAGGTTCAAGGGAGCTGTTGCTTCCCAACATTATAAAGAAGCAGAAATGGCCTTACCCAGATTCTGAGCTGCATGTCCCTTGACAAATGTTAAGGTTGATTGAAGCTGAACAGTTTTTAAGGAATATGGTCTGCTGCCTTGAAATAAGCCGACAGGATCCCTCTGCCTCAGCTGGAAAAAAGAGTGATGGATGGTAAGTGGAAATGGGGTCTAACAATGTGCTTTTAATTGTTTTCATAACTAGAAACATATTATGGTCCTCTCATGGCTTCCGACTTTGCTACTAGGGCCACACATTTCAAGCATCATGACAAATTACAGGAATGGAGTCTGAAGAGATGAAAAAACACTTTTCAAGAAGTGCTACCAGTATGTGAGAATCAGATCATGTGATTAATGTACAAAAGCAGATTCAGGATTGGATTAGGTGCATAGGATGACATCTCTGGTGGAACAAGCTTGCAGCAGGTTAAGAATTGCAATATGCTATCAGGGTAAATAGTTTGCAGAGCAGATGTACTCTAGTATTTCTTCTGTGTAATTGTTCAGTGTGGGGCAGATTTACTTGCAGAGTTCACTAACACCTCTTAGCAAATTTACAAGCTCTCTAGTGATACCAAAAATATTCTAGAAAGGACAATGCAATCAACTTCAAAGCAACGTGTATGCAATATCCCTGTGACTTACGTGGTAAGGTCAGTGGAACTGTGACAGGTAAAGTAGGTCCTCTTGAAGTCCATTTGGTGGTTGGAAACTCAGTGATTTTCTTAAAGGTTTTCCAGATGATAGTTGTCATTGAGGGTATAGCAGAACTGTGTTTTGTCACTGTAGCATTGGGTGTGGTTCTCTGGAGAGGTTGTGTAGTTGGAGAGACTAATGCGCTAGAAGCAGACAAAGTTGTGTGTTGAGGTATATGATGTGATTCTGTTGTCCGTGACACAGTTGGACTATGAGATGTTGAGGTTCTATGTGTTGTTGAATGTGTTTCTCTTCTCCTTGATGCAGTGGGGCTGTGAGATGTGGGTGGTGAATATGTTGTTTTATGTGTTTCTGTTCTCCATGTCATTGTGTGGCTGTGGGATGTTGGGGTTTTGTATGTCTCTGTTGTCTGTGACACTGTAGGTCTATGGGATGTTATGGTTGTGTGTGCTTCTGTTGTCCTTGACACAGTGGGGCTGTGGGATGTTGGGGGTGAATGTGTTGTTTTATGTGTTTCTATTCTCTGTGTCACCGTGGGGATGTGGATTGCCGGGGTTGTATGTGTCTCTTTTGTCCATGACATAGTGGGGCTGTGGGATGTTGGAGGTGTATGTTTTGTTGAACTGGTTTCTCTTTTTGACGCAGTGGGGCTGTATGATGTTGGTGATGAGTGTGTTGTTTTATGTGTTTCTGTTCTCCGTGTCACAGTGCGGCTGTGGGATGTCGGGGTTGTATGTGTCTCTGTTGTCTGTGACACAGTGGGTCTATGGGATGTTATGGTTGTGTCTGTTTCTGATGTCCTTGGCACTTTTGGGCTGTGGAATGTTAGGGTTGTATGTGGTGTTGAAGGTGTTGTTGTTCTCCTTGATGCAGTAGGGCTGTGGGATGTTGGAGCTAAATGTGTTTCTGTTGTCCTTGACAATGTTGGTCTGTGGGATGTTGGGGTTGTATGTGTTCTGGTATGTGTTTGTGTTGTCTGTGACACAGTTGAGCTGAGGGATAGTGGAGTTGTATGTGTTTGTGTTGTCCTTGACACAATGGGGCTGTGGGATGTTGAGGTTGTGTATGTTTCTGTTGTCCTTGATGCTGTCGGACTGTGGGGCGTTGGGGTTTTATGCGTTGTTTTATGTGTTTCCATTGTCCATGACACCAATGGGTGATGGGATGTTGGAGTTATATGTGTTTTCGTATGCATTTCTGTTGTCTGTGACACAGTGGGGCTGTGGGATAGTGGAGTTGTATGTGTTTCTGCTGTCCTTGATGCAGTGGGGCTGTAGGATGATTGAGTTGCACGTGTTGTTGTATGTGATTCTGTTGTTCGTGACACCATTGGGCGATGAGATGTTGGGGTTGTATGTATTGGTGTATATGTTTGTGTTGTCCATGACACTGTGGGTCTGAGGTATGTTTGAGTTGGTTGCATTTCTTTTGTCTTTGACACAGTTGGGCTATGGGATATTGAGGTTGAATGTGTTTCTGTTGTCCTTAACACTTCTTGGCTGTATGATGTTGGTGGTGAGTGTGTTGTTTTATGTGTTACTGTTCTCCATGTCACAGTGCGGCTGTGGGATGTCGGGGTTGTATGTGTCTCTGTTGTCTGCGACACAGTGGGTCTATGGGATGTTATGGTTGTGTCTGTTTCTGATGTCCTTGGCACTTTTGGGCTGTGGAATGTTAGGGTTGTATGTGGTGTTGAAGTTGTTGTTGTTCTCCTTGATGCAGTAGGGCTGTGGGATGTTGGAGCTAAATGTGTTTCTGTTGTCCTTGACAATGTTGGTCTGTGGGATGTTGGGGTTGTATGTGTTCTGGTATGTGTTTGTGTTGTCTGTGACACAGTTGAGCTGAGGGATAGTGGAGTTGTATGTGTTTGTGTTGTCCTTGACACAATGGGGCTGTGGGATGTTGAGGTTGTGTATGTTTCTGTTGTCCTTGACACTGTCGGACTGTGGGGCGTTGGAGTTTTATGCGTTGTTTTATGTGTTTCCATTGTCCGTGACACCAATGGGTGATGGGATGTTGGAGTTATATGTGTTTTCGTATGCGTTTCTGTTGTCTGTGACACAGTGGGGCTGTGGGATAGTGGAGTTGTATGTGTTTCTGCTGTCCTTGATGCAGTGGGGCTGTAGGATGATTGAGTTGCACGTGTTGTTGTATGTGATTCTGTTGTTCGTGACACCATTGGGCGATGAGATGTTGGGGTTGTATGTATTGGTGTATATGTTTGTGTTGTCCATGACACTGTGGGTCTGTGGGATGTTTGAGTTGGTTGCATTTCTTTTGTCCTTGACACAGTTGGGCTATGGGATATTGAGGTTGAATGTGTTTCTGTTGTCCTTGACACTTCTTGGCTGTATGATGTTGGTGGTGAGTGTGTTGTTTTATGTGTTACTGTTCTCTGTGTCACAGTGCGGCTGTGGGATGTCGGGGTTGTATGTGTCTCTGTTGTCTGTGACACAGTGGGACTATGGGATGTTATGGTTGTGTCTGTTTCTGATGTCCTTGGCACTTTTGGGCTGTGGAATGTTAGGGTTGTATGTGGTGTTGAAGGTGTTGTTGTTCTCCTTGATGCAGTAGGGCTGTGGGATGTTGGAGCTAAATGTGTTTCTGTTGTCCTTGACAATGTTGGTCTGTGGGATGTTGGGGTTGTATGTGTTCTGGTATGTGTTTGTGTTGTCTGTGACACAGTTGAGCTGAGGGATAGTGGAGTTGTATGTGTTTCTGCTGTCCTTGATGCAGTGGGGCTGTAGGATGATTGAGTTGCACGTGTTGTTGTATGTGATTCTGTTGTTCGTGACACCATTGGGCGATGAGATGTTGGGGTTGTATGTATTGGTGTATATGTTTGTGTTGTCCATGACACTGTGGGTCTGTGGGATGTTTGAGTTGGTTGCATTTCTTTTGTCCTTGACACAGTTGGGCTATGGGATATTGAGGTTGAATGTGTTTCTGTTGTCCTTGACACTTCTTGGCTGTATGATGTTGGTGGTGAGTGTGTTGTTTTATGTGTTACTGTTCTCCGTGTCACAGTGCGGCTGTGGGATGTCGGGGTTGTATGTGTCTCTGTTGTCTGTGACACAGTGGGACTATGGGATGTTATGGTTGTGTCTGTTTCTGATGTCCTTGGCACTTTTGGGCTGTGGAATGTTAGGGTTGTATGTGGTGTTGAAGGTGTTGTTGTTCTCCTTGATGCAGTAGGGCTGTGGGATGTTGGAGCTAAATGTGTTTCTGTTGTCCTGGACACTGTTGGTCTGTAGGATGTTGTATATGTTTTGGTATGCATTTCTGTTGTCTGTGACACAGTTGAGCTGAGGGATGGTGGAGTTGTATGTGTTTGTGTTGTCCTTGACAATGCTGGTCTGTGGGATGTTGGGGTTGTATGTGTTTTTTTATGTGTTTCTGTTGTCCGTGACACCAATGGGTGATGGGATGTTGGAGTTGTATGTGTTTTGGTATGCATTTCTGTTGTCTGTGACACAGGGGGGCTGTGAGATAGTGGAGTTGTATGTGTTTCTGAAGTCCTTGACGCAGTGGGGCTGTAGGATGATGGGGTTAAATGTGTTGTTGTATGTGTTTCTGTTGTCTGTGACACTATGGGTCTGTGGGATGTTTGAGTTTCATGTGTTTTGATATGCATTTCTGTTGTCCTTGATGCAGTGGGGCTGTGGGATGGTGGAGTTGTATATGTTGTTGAATGTGTTTCTCTTTTCCTTGATGCAGTGGGACTGTGGGATGTTAGGGTTGTATGTGGTTCTGTTGTCCGTGACAGAGTTGAAGATGTGGTTGTTTGTGTACTTGGAGTCTCCATTGTGGTTTTTTGCTGCTTTGTAATTCTGGTTGGAAAGGTGTCTTTAATTGAAATTGTTTGTACATATTCCCCTTCAGGTGCCTCAGTCGTTTCTTGAACTTCAGTGTCAAATAAACCTAAAATATGAGATTTAAAATTGTGTGAATAAAATCAAATTCACAGCAACAGTACATGTGAGATTGTCATTCATTTTCTTATTCACTATAAAGATTGTTGACTGAAACTCTGGATAAAAAATAGATCATTCACTTGCATATCTAACATTTGGTAACAGTAATTCCATTACAGCAAATTTAAATTTACTACTGGATTTTAACTGAATTCTGAAATTTGTTTTAGCAGGTTAAGTATATTTGAACACTTACTTTCATCTATTAATTTCTTTTTCTCTAATCTTTACACACACACACTTACACACACACAATTGGTCAAAAGTTATAGGACATGATATTTCATTTAGTTTTTCTTCAAATGTAATCCGTTGAAATGCAATTAATGATCAAAAGGGGTGAACAGTTAAGAAGTAAACTGCCAGAGGTTTAGTTTAAAGTTTAGGTTGGCAAAAACTGAAAAAAAAGAAAATTCAGAATATTATATGGGCCTTCTTCAGGGAACAAATAATAGGTTATAGCCTACAGATTTTCTGTAGCAATTAAAGTAAATTAAGCCTTGCATGTTGAAGCAAACAATTTGCACAAGTGTCTCAACTTCTGTTGATTACTTAAAAACCTTTTTCTCTCTTAAAGTAGATTTGTAGCAGACTGTATTATTACACCCCCTGAAGTGCTACTTGGACAATATTACACTGTAGGAAGCTGTAATTTCCAGTGATAATGCCAAGAAAACTGCAATTAATAAATTAAATGAGACAGAGCTTTATTACCCTTGGAAGTGTAGGCCTCTTATTTAGAGAAATTGCAAAAAAACATCAAAGTGTCAGCGAGTACAGTATCCTACATAATCCAAAGGCAATTGGAAACTGGAAGAAACTCTTATATGCAGAAATCTGACAGACCCAAAGTCTCAACCCAATCAGAAGACGTTTCTGAGGGTCACCAGCTTGTGTGATATGCACCTCACAGCACAACAGCCTCAAACACACCTTAACAGTGGTCAAAAAGCATGAGTCGGTTTCTACTGTGAAGTGGAGACTTTGTGCTGCTGGTTTAACAAGGCAAATGGCAGTAAGAAAGCCATTCCGTAAAGGACAAAATAGGGCCATGAAATATCAGCTATGGACTACTGCAGACTGGGATAAAGTCTTATGATGAATCAAAATTTGAAATCTGTGGTTCATCATGCAGGGTGTTTGTACGCCATTGAGTTGCGTTCCTCAGTGTGTGACACCACCTGATAAAAAACATGGATGGGGTTCTTTTGCTGGGGGCAGAGTAGGTGACTTGCACAGAGTGACTGGTGTTCTGAATCAAAAGGGTTACCGCAGTTTGGCTGTTATATCAATTTGAATAAAATTTTGTATAATTAGTGAGTCCCTTGTTTTTTATTTGCCATTGTTTGTTCTTGATTTGATGAAACATTAAGACATTAAATTGCATGTGTTTCCATAAAAAAATACATATATACATACTTAAATATCAAGTCAGAAGTTTAAAAAGGTGTTTTAATAGACTCAGAATTACAGTGCATCCGGAAAGTATTCACAGCACGTCACTTTTTCCACATTTTGTTATGTTACAGCCTTATTCCAAAATGGATTAAATTCATTTTTTTCCTCAGAATTCTACACACAACACCCCATAATGACAACGTGAAAAAAGTTTACTTGAGGTTTTTGCAAATTTATTAAAAATAAAAAAATTGAGAAAGCACATGTACATAAGTATTCACAGCCTTTGCCATGAAGCTCAAAATTGAGCTCAGGTGCATCCTGTTTCCCCTGATCATCCTTCAGATGTTTCTGCAGCTTAACTGGAGTCCGCCTGTGGTAAATTCAGTTGATTGGACATGATTTGGAAAGGCACACACCTGTCTATATAAGGTCCCACAGTTGACAGTTCATGTCAGAGCACAAACCAAGCATGAAGTCAAAGGAATTGTCTGTAGACCTCCGAGACAGGATTGTCTCGAGGCACAAATCTGGGGAAGGTTACAGAAAAATTTCTGCTGCTTTGAAGGTCCCAATGAGCACAGTGGCCTCCATCATCCGTAAGTGGAAGAAGTTTCAAACCACCAGGACTCTTCCTAGAGCTGGCCAGCCATCTAAACTGAGCGATCGGGGGAGAAGGGCCTTAGTCAGGGAGGTAACCAAGAACCCGATGGTCACTCTGTCAGAGCTCCAGAGGTCCTCTGTGGAGAGAGGAGAACCTTCCAGAAGGACAACCATCTCTGCAGCAATCCACCAATAAGGTCTGTATGGTAGACTGGCCAGACGGAAGCCATTCCTTAGTAAAAGGCACATGGCAGCCCGCCTGGAGTTTGCCAAAAGGCACCTGAAGGACTCTCAGACCATGAGAAATAAAATTCTCTGGTCTGATGAGACAAAGATTGAACTCTTTGGTGTGAATGCCAGGCGTCACGTTTGGAGGAAACCAGGCACCGCTCATCACCAGGCCAATACCATCACTACAGTGAAGCATGGTGGTGGCAACATCATCCTGTGGGAATGTTTTTCAGTGGCAGGGACTGGGAGACTAGTCAGGATAAAGGGAAAGATGACTGCAGCAATGTACAGAGACATCCTGGATGAAACCCTGCTCCAGAGCGCTCTTGACCTCAGACTGGGGCGATGGTTCATCTTTCAGCAGGACAACGACCCTAAGCACACAGCCAAGATATCAAAGGAGTGGCTTCAGGACAACACTGTGAATGTCCCTGAGTGGCCCAGCCAGAGCCCAGACTTGAATCTGATTGAACATCTCTGGAGAGATCTTAAAATGGCTGTGCACCGACGCTTCCCATCCAACCTGATGGAGCTTGAGAGGTGCTGCAAAGAGGAATGGGCGAAACTGGCCAAGGATAGGTGTGCCAAGCTTGTGGCATCATATTCAAAATGACTTGAGGCTGCAATTGCTGCCAAAGGTGCATTGACAAAGTATTGAGCAAAGGCTGTGAATACTTATGTACATTGGATTTCTCAGTTTTTTTATTTTTAATAAATTTGCAAAAATCTCAAGTAAACTTTTTTCATGTTGTCATTATGGGGTGTTGTGTGTAGAATTCTGAGGAAAAAAATTAATTTAATCCATTTTGGAATAAGGCTGTAACATAACAAAATGTGGAAAAAGTGATGTGCTGTGAATACTTTCTGGATGCACTGTAAATTTCAAGTTGCTCATTAATTATATTACAAAGACTGCTTTCTTTCATTTAAGAAATATTGCAAAAACTAGATCTCTAATGACATGTCAGGATGTTAAAATAGTGATTAATGCTTTTGTTTTTAGATGAGTAGATTACTGAAATGTCAGGATTACCTAACATAACTTGATTAAGGTAATTCAATGTGCAGCAGTCCTCCATAGAAAGTGGTGAAAAAAAATAGATATTTAGTTTATTTTTCAAAGTCAGTTAGTTAGTCTTTACAATGAAAATAATACAGGAAAAGAGTTACCCACAGATACGCAAGTGAAATTTGAGAAAAGAAAGATTCAATTACCTGTTCGAGACTGGCGGACAGGAAGGAGATGTTTTTTAGGTCCTGGTATTTCTTTAAAACAAAATAATACATAACCTCAGTGGTATTAAACATTGTTCCTTTTTCAGAAACTTAATGCTATACAGATGCTAAATCATCCCATAAAGCATGTACAGAAGCAAGACATGGCATTCATTAAGCAGTGCAATTATTGTGCACTAATAGGCAGTGCAGAATAACAAAATAATGACAAAAGTGATATTGCAGCAATAATATGAAGTGCCTACTACTCTACTAATATGTAATCACCTGCAAAGTTCAACTGTTTTCCTATTACATATGAATATGTCACCTTACCAACAAGTCAGCCATCACATACAACACCATCAGAAAGTCATCTGCCAAAGCTACTGAATCGTGGGTTGACCCAGGCATTAATGTAATGTCACTGCTTACGGTTAACAAAATCAGCTTCATTCTCACTCAGTGCCCTTACTGCAATATGAGTGCATTAAAGTGCTCCGATTATGTTAGGAAAACTGAATGCCTTTTAGAAGGCTAAATTGGCTTATAAGCCAGTCATCATCTGGGGAAATAAAAATCCTGAGAGACCCTAAAAGTTTGTTGCTTTTGTATACGGCCTTTTGCGTAGTTGTCAAGCAGCAGCAAACAAGCCATATTGTGTCAAACCATTACGCTATAAATAGGCCATATGGCATGTTATTTATAGCTTTTTGTACACAAGGAGTGAAACACAACTGTATTTTTACTACACCTTAGTTTCTAATCCTGAAAAAGTTTAAACTGATGGAAAAAAGAAGTTCTTCAGTACAAAATACGCAGCATTGGCCTCTTAAAAGGCAGCTAAAATAAAGCCTATAAATCATATTATTTTTTGTTTACGTTTTACACTTTTTCTCAAGTTTTGGCTTATTTTCAAGGCAAACCTGAACTTCTCAAAACTGCATCTATAAACTCCACACTATTAAGTTATTTTGTCCCAACAGAGTACCATCATTTGTTCAAAAGCAAATGCATTCAGGCATAATTCAAATGGCTCCAATTATGTAATCATTGAGTTAGTATTAAAATCAAGTGTTCTGGCGAACAGTTTGTATATGAAAATGTTGTTTTCATGTTACATTGAGTTAGTTCTATTCTTAACTATATATAGGTGCTTTGTCATTGTGTGAGCCATCTTAAGCAAAATGATTAGTTGGTTCCTCCAAACATAAAACATATGCATTTCCATATACAGTAAATGTAAAACAGATATTCATTCAATCTTTTTGAACAACACCTAACAAAAATTAGTTAATTATTCTCAGGTGACTTTTTTTAAAGGTGAATATCATCAATATAAGATCAACCAATGCCTCCTGCTCCTAATAGAAAAATATAGCTTACAAGTGCCTTTCGTACAAGTGTAAAACATTTGAATCTGTCTATTTCACAGTTGAATGTAGTAATTATTTTGGTAGGGGCCTTCTAATGCTAATGGAAATGCAAATGTTGTGCAAACTGTTAATGAAAGAGGAAAAAGTATCAGAATGAATGGTGGTAGGAGAGACAGACAACCACACAATGGCAGAATACCATCCAGCTGGAGACATGAGCCTGATGAAATATGAGCCGCAATTGTGAACCACATCATAAATCATGGTCTTACTATGAAAGAAGCAGCCCAAGAAGTACAGCCAAATGTAGGACGATCCACTGTTTCATCCATAGTTCAAACATTTAGGAGGAAAAACAGGTGTGTTGTCTTACATAAGCAAATGTGAATTTTATTTTATTTGTTGCATTGTATTGCTACTCTAATGGTCCTGTAAGCAGTATCATATCTCTCTAAGGAAATCCTGAGACAAGACTTTTTCAAAGAGATCATTTCAAGTCCCGCAATACGAGACTGGCCATGTCACATCCTCCTCTCAATAATATTCAACCATACACACGTCCCTCTCACCTCTCATTCGTGTAAATGCTTTTGTCAGACACAGTTCCTGTTCTCTTAGATCTTATAAATTTTTATGTTTTCCTCACTTGAAGTTCCCAATGAAAGAAGACTTATTATGTCCAAATCTTATTGGACATGAAGGGGGCCTGCTAGGGCTTAACCTGTGGCGTTACGGATATGCCTGGGGCAATGTCAGTTTCCACCGCACCAATGTAGTAAGGGAATGGTTTGTAAGTCATCTTAGATAAAGATGTCAGCTAAATAATATGTAAATAATAAAATGTTGCTTTTTAACTTTTATCCAGGAATTGTTGAAGGTAGTGATTGCCAACATTGACCTAACCTACTGTGGTTTACCTGGTGCTGTATTCTGCACATGTCTACATGGAGAATACTCCATAACACTAATACTCTGATTTTACTCCAATACTATTTTCTCTACTACACTCTGATATGAGTGTTAAGGTAATAAGGAATTCTAAATTGGCCACATTCATGCAAGTGCATCTGTGTGCTCTGTAACAGACTAGATACCCTCCAGGGTTAGTTTCAGCGTTGCAACCAAATAATCTTGCAAATAAGCCCTGAACCTTAGGACCCTGGACGAATGAATAGATGGATAACTGTGTAACTTTCATTAAAATTCTTTAAACACAGTAAGATGAGCAGGTCAATGCCATAAAAGGTATGGACTGGGAAAAGACTTGCTAAAACTGAACACAGCCTAACAAAGATTTTAAATGAATTCAGGATCAGATTTCTAAATTAACTGTAACAAGAAAATGTGCAAATGAAAGACAAAACCTAAACACAGATTTTTAGGTTACTTTACAAACACGCATTTGGTCATTGTCCCAAAGAAGAGAATAAAGTTAAAAATAGTGGTCTATAGATACATGAGAACAGGCAGCATGACAATCGACAGATCTGATCACCTGTTTGTGGCAGGTAGGTAGGAAAGACAGATGAAGCAGGTGTTGGCGACTTTTTAAAACAAAATTAAAAACAACTTTAATTTATTAAAGACTGTGTATTTCATAGACATGTAAGCCCAGACAGAAGGAAAACCATATCCTATACTATAGGACCTATAGCATGTACAGTAGCAAAAATTGGCATTGACCAGCACTACAGTACCTACAGTATAACAAGAATTCATTCCTTGAAACTTTGCACATTTTGTTGTTGCAACATTCAAGCACGGCTTATTTTGGCTTTTATGACACTGATCAACAGAAATAGTGAAACCAGACCTCAGCAGAGTGGTTTAAATTAATTACAAATACTGCCTATAGCACAAAACAATAAATCACATAACTATTCATCCATTTAATATGACACCTGTAAATCATCACTGATGCAGCAAATTGGTTTTAAAAGTCACATAATTAGTATCCTGAGGGTTCAGTCAGTTTCCTTACCAACAATCCAGCCATCACATACAGCACCATCAGAAGTCATTTTCCAACACTCTTTTGTCTCAAAATAAATGAATTATGGGATGACCAAGGACACTGATCCATGACATTTTTTCTGTCTCATCTTTACATCATAGGTGATTTATGCATTAATGGAATGTCACTACTTACAAAAGCAGCTTCATACTCAGTAAATGCTCATATTGCATATGCGCCCAGTCAATTGCCCCAATTATGTTTGGAAAACCGGACACTGCTGCAGATTGACTTTTTATATTGGTCTATACAACCACACTATAGGAAAGCTGAAAGTAGCACCTCATCACTCACTTATGGCTTTTATTGCTTAGGGTATGATGGAGACGAAGCTTAGCTGGGATATTCCTGACCTGTCATCTAGTCCACTCTGGCAGGTGCCTGTTGCCAGAAAGCTAACTGTTCTTATCAGAATCAGAATCAGAATATCTTTATTGTCATTGTAACAAATACAACGAAATTAGGTGCAGTCCCTGCGGTGTCAAAATATAAATAAATATAATTTAAAAAGGATAAGAAAAAATAAGGTAGAACACAAACATTCAACATAAGACCTTAACTGCACATGAACACTATTGCACAAGATGTCATCTGTTTCACTGCTGCATTGGAGGTGATTAGGTGGCATTCAGTACCCTAATAGCAACAGGGTAGAAACTGTTATTCAGTCTATTAGTCTTTGTTTTGCTGCTCCTATATCTTTTGCCTGATGGCAACAGTTGGAACATGTCATGAGCGGGGTGTGAGGAGTCTTTAAAGATGTTTTCTACTTTCCTGAGGCAGCGAGAGCTGTGCAGTTCATCCAGAGAGGGTAAAGAGCAGCTGATGCTGTGCTGGGCAGTCTTTACGATCCGCTGAAGTGTTTTCCTCTGCGCTGTTGTGTAGCTGGAAAACCACACAGAGGCAGTAGCACAGCATACTCTCGATAGAGCAGTGATAGAAGGACACCAGTAGTTTTTGGAGGATGTTATTTTTCCTGAGGACTCTCAGGAAACAAAGTCTCTGCTGAGCCTTCTTCGACAGCTCAGCTGTGTTCACACCCCAGGACAGGTCTTCCATTATGTGGACTCCCAGGAAGCGGACGTCTGACACCTCTCCACACAGTCCCCTCTGATGTAGAATGGTTTGATGTCCGTTTTCTTTTTCCTGAAGTCCACAACGAGCTCCTTGGTCTTATTTGTGTTCAGGAGCAGGTTGTTGTCAGTGCACCATACTGTCAGCCTCTCCACTTCATCCCTGTAGGCGGATTCATCCTCCCCAGAAATGAGCCCCACCACAGTGGTGTCGTTTGCAAATTTGATGATGGTGTTGCTGGGGTGGGCGGGAGTGCAATCATGTGTGTACAGCATGAAGAGCAGGGGGCTCAGCACACAGCCCCGAGGAGAGCCGGTGCTGATGCTGATGGCCGAGGAGATGTGAGGGCCCACCCTAACCCTTTGTGTGCGGTCTGTCAGGAAGTCTTTAATCCATATACAGGTGGAATACGGGAGTCCCAGGGCTAGCAGCTTGCATGCCAAGCTGTGAGGAAGGATGATGTTAAAAGCAGAGCTACAATCAATAAAGAGGAGACGTGCATAACTCCCCTGGTGCTCCAGATGGGACAGGGTAGCATGGAGAGCAGCAGCAACAGCGTACTCAGTACACCTGTTAGCTCTGTAAGCAAATTGGTGTGCATCAAAGGTGGGAGGGATGAAGGACATGATATGACTCTGGACCAGTCTCTCAAAACACTTCATCAACACCGAGGTGAGCGCTACTGGCCGATAGTCATTCAGGCAGGTTATGGGTGATTTTTTTGGTAAAGGGAGTAAGATGGAGGATCTCAGACAGGGAGGAACTGAGGCCTGGGACAGTGACAGGTTAAAGATCTTTGTAAAGACTTCAGCCAGCTGCTTTGCACAGCTCCTCAACACACGTCCAGGGACAACGTCGGGACCTGCTGCCTTCCTAGGATTGACAGCCTGGAACGAGCGTCTCACCTCGTGTTCCTTCACCTTAAGGAAGGGGGTGATGTTGTGAGTTGCTGTTGCGTGTGTAACGGCTACCTCTGGTAGTTCCATCTCAAAGCAAGCAAAGAAGTGGTTCAGCTCCTCTGCCATTGAGGCGTCACATTCAGCAGCTCCATGGCAGGTCCTGTAGTTGGTAAAGTGCTGGACTCCCTGCCAAACCTGCCTGCTGTTATTACTGTCCAGGTGCTCCTCAATCCTTCTCCTGTAGTCCCTCTTAGCCTTTCTGATGCCTCTCTTCAGGTTGGACAGTGCCATGCTGTAAAGAACCTTGCAACCACACCTAAAGGCAGTGTTCCTTTCCTTTAGCAGCTGCTGAACCTCTCTAGACACGGATACGTTTCTCCACTGTGACAGTGTCAATGCAGGTTTTGATGCAACACAATACACTGTTGGTGTAGAGTTCCAGGTGTAGACTTTCAAAAATGTCCCAGTTAGTCCTGAAGCAGTCCTGCAGCTGCAGAGAGGTGTCATCAGGCCAGGTTGTGATGGATCTTGTGGTGGTAACAGCAGATTTGCGGAGTGGGGTGTATGCAGGAATCATCAGCAGTGACATGTGGTCAGACTGGGCCAGGTGTGGAAGCTGTTTAGCTCCGTAGCCCATCTTGATGTTTGAGCAGACCTTGTCTAGTGTGTTGGCTCCTCTAATAGCACACTTTACATGCTGGTGGAGTTTGGGGAGAACTGCTTTTCCTGCGATAATGAACACTGCCTCAGTTTAACGGCTCTGTTGGCTGCTAATGCTGCTGTATAAATATCTCAGAGCCAAGTTAGCATTAGCAGCTGGTGGTATGTAAATAGCGTTGACCATTACCACATTGAACTCCTGCGGTAAATAGATAGGTCTACATTTCACAGTCATGTACTCCAAGTCAAGGGAGCAATGTCAATCCACTATCACTGCATCTGTGCACCAGTTATTAATGATGTACACACACACCGCCTCCTCTGCTCTTACCAGAATCTTTAGTCCTTTCGTAGCCCTGCGATGTATAGCCTGTTAGCTCAATAGCCAAGTCCGGTATGCATGAATGGAGCCAGGTTTCTGTGAACACAAACAGGCTACTGTCCTTGATCATGCGGTCTGATGCAACCTGATGCCTCAGTTCATCCATCTTGTTGACAATAGATCTGGCATTAGCGAGGAAAAGGCTAGGAAGTAGAGGTTTGTGAGGCCGTCTCCGTAGTCTAGCTTGTGCGCTGGTCCTGCATCCTTGCTTCTGCTTTCTCTCTCTGTGCCACCTTCATCGTCGGCCTCTGGGGATGGTAATCCATGGGGAGTCAGGTGTCCTGGCTATATCCACCGGAACGCTGTGCGAGTGAATGAATTCCGCCGTAATACAATCAGTGTTTCTTATGCCTGTACCAAATCAGCACATATTTCTATAAAAATAGTGAACTTTATAATTATGGCTCAGTGACAGGAATCATTCTGCATGTGAGTCATCATTTAGTTGGTTTGGGTATATTTTCCTACTTGATCAAAGATGTCGTTTTTATTTCTAAGAGAGAGACGCTGACAGCTGGTAAGTGCAACACTCTCAAAACCTTTTTTATTGTCTCCTTTTTCTTTTACACCTTTCAGACCAAAGCAATCAAGCTCATCTCACAAAAAGCAGACCTACCGCACATGGCTGCATAATCGAACCCTGCAATTAATATCACAGTGCACATATATAACAGTCGTAATTTCCAAGTCTCTCTGAAATGTTGCATATGCACAAGTCCCAGTTGTCATAAACATTCACAAATTCTCCTGTCAAGTTTTCGTTTATAAATCCTGACATTTGCTTGGAAAGTCGTGTATGTACATTACATGCCTCTTTTTTTGTGCACACAAATTTTAGAAATATGACCCTAGATCTCAGTCCAACTGAGAATTTGTGGTTGGACTTGAAAAAGGATGCTTACTTACGATTGCCATGCAACCTGACAAAGCTTGGGCAGTTTTGTAAAAAAAAGAATGGGAAAAAATGTGCCAGTGTGCAGATATGCGAAGCTGACCGAGACTTGTGCACAGACTGAAGGATGTCATAACTGTCCATGGTGCAACAACTAAATACTGACTTGAAGGTGGTGAATATTTATGTGATCAATTATTGTGTGTTTTTGTGACCCATTTTTCAGAGATGGGTTTTCACTTTGACATTAAAGTGTCTTTTTCTGTTGATCAATGTGAAAAAAGCAAAATTAAATCCACTATGATTCAAATGTCCAAAATGGCAATATAATATTACTGAAATAATGATAAGACATATCAGAAACAAGTTTTAACAAATTCCTAACATTCTCCATTTATAACAAGAAGGAAAGTGTTGCACCTAGTTATCCTTCAGAGGAGACTCGTCTCTTCCACTTTTCAGATGCTGTTTTCCACCAGTGAGAAGAAGGGAAGTTTCAGCATGCTGTGCCACATTAGCTAAGCAGAGCAAGTGCTCTTCAAGGCAACTGAGCTCAGTGGAGCTTTGGGAAGTGTAAAGGTTCTGTATCTTGCATCTTTAGATTTTTGCTTATTTGTATTTAGCTTTGCTATTTTTCAGTGTCTCTAGCCATTTAGTATTATTGTTTATGATGTCCTTGTTGGCCTAATATATTATAAGAAGTATGAATACAAACTGTAACCCAAACATACTGGAGTTTCTTTTAGTGGGAAGACACTGATCTAAAGACTTGGCCTGCAGGTAAAGGTGCCACATGCTGAAATTTATAGATCAGCCTAAACATAATAATCCATTATAGTAAGCCTTAGTTATTAAAGTTGAGAAAAAAGTTGAATAAGCTCACCTGAGAAATTAGATGTTGAAACAGGTAGTTCTTGAGGGAAAACAGAAAGGAAGAGCAATTAGCTTCAAATATATTTCTATTTTTCCACATTATTACACTTTGTTTTTTATATTCTTTAGACCCTGTTCACAAGTGGCTATCAGTATTAAACTAGAAATTTGGCACAAGCAATCCCTCAATATTAAACACAGCCCATCTCATAGTTGTTTTATACCACTTACATATTTAATGTTATGATTTCTTGTTGTTCTTCTTCTACATCACAATAGCAGAAAGGCAAAGCCGTACATTGTGCACACAGTGACATTGCTCTGGGAACTAAACTAAAACAATGTCGTCGACCAAAGTTTCATAAGACATAAAGTTTAGGATCTTACAGAAACCTCACCTATAGCAAGTAACTGAAGAGAATCTCTAACTACTAAGACCAGAGGCAATTCTAGAGATTCTAGGGGACCCACAAATAACAAAGGTGCAATTTTAAACATAGCACATACAGTGTAAGAAAGCATGAATGATTTTTCAGAACTAAATTTTAAAAATAACATATTGTTTGGCATTGAAGTGAATGCAAAAAAACATTTTTTTCATATTATTATACTATTTTTACTTCTTAGATCATTTTTATGATTGCAGCAGGGAGAGTAATGCACACTCAGTAATTTCTTCACAACAGATGACATGAGCAGAAATGGAGATCTACATGATGTGTAAACAGGAATGTGTCAAGGTTGCTGTGGTTCCCACACATTAACCAAGTCCTCAACTTGTGTACCGATTTCAAAGCTAAAGCCAACCATAAAGTTTTAATTATAGTTATCCAGCTTTCTTTGCAAGTAGTTGTCCAGTTTTCTTTAATATTACTTGGTTTTCCACACTTTATGCACAACATTAATTCATTTTTGCATTTTAGTTACACAGATGACTTCACAGCCAACGGTAATAATGAATTTGATATAAACACTAAACTCTTTTTCATACATACACACAAATACATTTGTACTTCTGAGATCACTGCTTAAGACTTCATATTATCACATCAACTGATCTTGTACAATTCCTTTATTACTTATGTCTGCCCATTTACACAACCTTCTCTACCATTGCCTCACATATTTACAAGACTTTATATCTACCTCCAAGTGCTTCTGTTCATGTCCAGCCTACTTTTAGGAGAAGTTCAAATAGACTATGCACATGGCTGAGGCAGCGTGTGCTAAAATCTGTGCCCCAATAATTCTCTCCAGTCCTGACACAATCTGTGGAAGAGCTTTCTGATCAGCTGCTGTAGAGATGCGATTTCACACTCAGATACAGTGGGTTAAAATACTTATTGGTGCACTGAGAGTAACAACGCTAAAGCAGCTATAGTATTTCGAATAGTTTGACCATTCCGTGCACCATTATATGGTTACAGGTTGATTACAATCAGATTCCCTAAACTAAAAAACGATATGCGCTTAATGTCAGTGTATTTGATAAATAGGGGATGTGGATCAAAAAAATAAAGGGAAACCACACTGGAATATCAGCACTGCTTTGACACTGGGTGCCGCCAGTTTGCAAAACCAAGCCGAAAACTTGTGTAAACTATGGTTTGACCTGGCGTGAGAATGTGCGTGGCTTTATGCCAAGTTTAGTTTTTATACATTGCAATGTGAGTGTGGAAATGGGCGTACTTAACATTTTTGTGCGTACGCACCGTTTATACATGAGGCCCCAGGTCTTTTATATCTTGATTCTGTTTCTCACTCTTCTTGTTTAGTTCCATTATTTCTTTCTTTATATCCTTCTTTATATTGCTCTTTATATCATTTATGTCTCCCTGAGTGCAGCAATCATTTCCTTAACCTTGAAAAGTGAGTTTCAGTCTTCTCGGCACTCAATAGGCAGAGTTGTGAGTCCAGTTGGGGTTGATGTGATTGATGCGGCCGACTCATGGGTGTATTAGCTGCGGTGGACAGCAGGGATGAAAGGGCCATGCTCAGTTCCAGTATTTCTCCTGACATCAACAAATCCTCCTTGCCTGCCTCGTTCACAGTTTCACTCCAACTTTCGCTTTCAGCTGGAGGCAATGCCAAAGCATGAGGTCCTGGCAGATCAATTCCTTTGTCCGTCTCTGTTAGTCCGTACCATGACCCTGAGGTGGATCTTGACTTTGATTAAAGTTTAGCAGTCTTATCTTTTTACTTTTCTTTCTGAAACCTTTGTCTGCTGCTCATGCTTATTTGTGTGCTTTGTAAATTAGTCTTCTGTTGCATGATTCTCAACTGCTACTTCATATGTATATTCAGATAAACCAAAACAAGAAAAGAAAAAGGACACTCACCAAATGAGCTGCACTGCCCGGTCTCTTCATTGAAATAATAATTTGAATCACAGTTATAACATCCTGCAGAGGGAGAAGTTGTAACAGCTTTAAAGTAAACCAATGCAGTACTAGCTGACCAATATAGTACTTTTTTGTGATTAGAAAAAAAGATAATCCATCCATCCATCCATTTTCCAACCCGCTGAATCCGAACACAGGGTCACGGGGGTCTGCTGGAGCCAATCCCAGCCAACACAGGGCACAAGGCAGGGAACCAATCCTGGGCAGGGTGCCAACCCACCGCAGAAAAAAGATAATTTGAGTGCATATTACAATCATCAACATAAAGGGGTAGGAATGGGGGCAGACTTTAGCCTCAGCATCACTGACTTCTGTTTCCCATTTTCAGGAAACTCATCTTGACTGAATAATTACAGACTAGTCTGTCTCCTCACCTTAATATTGAAAACTCTGGAGTGTGCGGTCTCTAACCAAGTCTTTTCTCTTCTTCAACAGAACAGATTGCTTGATCCTAATCAGTTGGGCTTCAAAAGGGGCTATCAGACTGAGACAGCTCTACTGTATTTGACACATTACTAGAAATACCAACATGTCATTTGTCCTCATCAACTATCAGATCAGAGATGCCACCCTCTCTGACCTTGGCATCACTGGATGCAAGTGGTTTGAGTCTTAATCCTTGGGTAGATTCTACCATGTCAAGGGTAAATAAGGCAAGCCCTGGGTCGTCCCAAAGATCGGTTTTGGGTCCACTTCTCCTCTCTCTGTACACCACTTCACTAGGCTGAATTATCCAGTCCCATGCTTTCTCAAATCTATGCTATTTTTAGTAAGTCATATTAGTAAAAATCAGACAACTGTGCATTTACCCTTGGTCTTGCTCTTCTGTCAACCTGAAATTAATTTAAGCTAATTATGAGGAACAAGTTAAATAACAAAGTCCTGAAGTGTAGTCTTTTCAGATGAAAGGACTACACATCACGGTAGAGATAGGTCCTTGTCCTCTGTAGAGGCATTCTGAAGTTGCCTTGCATTTGATCTGTAACCAGCAAAGACAGTTGAAGGGGACAGTTAAAGGTCCTTGACCACTGCTGTGTTTGAGGCATGTGTGATGAGTGAGCATTAAATTGGAAAGTATTATGCAGTGTACATGCAAATCAAGGCTAATAGTTTAGGCATTTCCAGTACTAATTTGTTTACCAATATAAAAAGAACCTTACAGGTAGAGGGGCCCTTCGTGAACACTTTTATACCACAAAACACTAGGCTAACAGGCTTAACAGTTTTAGGCTTTTAAACTAACAGGCTGTATTTTTAAGACAGTCAGTCCTTCCTCTAATTCAAAACAACAGATGCTATACTACACAGAGTCTCAGTGCTTTTATAGGTTCATGCCCATTAGTTTTTTTTGATGTTATTTATAAATAATCTTGTATATTATTTATTAATGTTGTGTTTGGTTTTGTATTTATATATTTGTAATTTAATGATTTTCTTTACTTTTGCATTTCTATGTACTTGTAATGCTGTTAGTGTTCTGTCATCTCTCTTGTATGTGGAAAAATGAAGAGGGTCCACTTAATTATGCAGCTGAGGTTCTGAGATACACTATAGTTTTATTACCCTAATGTTTAAAAAAGCAGCCTAAACAAAAAAAAATCATTTTGCCAATTTCCATTTTAAAACTGTAGTTACTGTATTAATGTTTTCAAGGATGACTAAAATGTTTAAAAGTAACGAGATAACATTTTCACATTGTTTGAACTATAATACAAAATGAGATATTTATGCTCTCTTGGCCCTTTGTTCATGTTTTTATGTAGGGAAAAACTCAATATTCTATATGCGATAGGATTTTAACATTCACACACATACTGAAAGACACAATTGATTGAGAAGCAAAGCTGCATTACTTGGTTTTTGAAAACATTAAACTACATTCCAGTGACGGAGGTTATATCGACCTCCAATTAAGGATTGGATTTGCAACTGAGGTTATACTAGGGGAGATTCATGATTTTGAACAAAGTTGTTTCCTTTAAAGACAGTAGGTACTGTATACTCCTCTGCTTCTCTACAATTTTTCGTCAATCCATCCATTATCCAACCCGCTATATCCTAACTACAGGGTCACGGGGGTCTGCTGGAGCCAATCCCGGCGCGCAAGGCAGGAAACAAACCCCGGGCAGGGTGCCAGCCCACTGCAGGGCACACACACCCACACACCCACATAACAAGCACACACTAGGGACAATTTAGAATCACCAATGCATCTTACGTGCATGTCTTTGGACTGTGGGAGGAAACCAAAGCAGACGCGGGGAGAACATGCAAACTCCACGCAGGGAGGACCCGGGAAACGAACCCGAGTCTCTGTGAGGCAGCAGCACTACCACTGCGCCACCGTGCCGCCCCATAATCTTTCATTGTATTTCATTTTCTTACTACTTATGCCTGTAGGTGAGATTTTTAGTATTGCACTTTCATTTACTCATTCCCGGTCTATACTTTGACCTTCACTTATTTATTTATTTTATTAATATATTTTAAGGTTGAATCCACATTAAGCAGTTTGTTTGCTTGTCTCTACCTTATATTTTTCATTATCTTAATTGATTGGCCTTTTCAGTGCCACTTTTTATTATAAAATATAAAAATATCAATATGTAATAATTTTTGTTTAGTATACTTATTACACACTGCTATATCTAATATGCTATATATAAAATAGGATTGCAAAGCCCTCTTTAGCCAAGAAGAAGGACTCATGGAGTCCAGAATTTATCAACGAGGCTTTTCAGTGAATTGTACTTTGTTCCTGATTTCCTATGCAATACACGGACTGAACAGTGGATCCCCAAATACTTGATTATATCTTCCTTGAGAATGATGATATCTCCAAACTTTTTTCTGTATGTGGACTTAGTTCATTAACTAATATTTAACTGTTCTGAGAATGTATGATTGTAGTTTGTTATAACAATATATAATAGATTGAACAGTTTTTTTGCTTATGAGTTATAAACTGGTGTATTACTTGTATATGATATTGAACTGCTTGTGTTCGTAGTATGTACATATTATGATAATCAGATATCTGTTATGGCGGCACAGTGGCGCAGTGGGTAGTGCTGCTGCCTCGCAGTTGGGAGACCTGGGGACCTGGATTGGCTTCCCGGGTCCTCCCTGCGTGGAGTTTGCATGTTCTCCCCGTGTCTGCGTGGGTTTCCTCCGGGCGCTCCGGTTTCCTCCCACAGTCCAAAGACATGCAGGTTAGGTGGATTGGCAATTCTAAATTGGCCCTAATGTGTGCTTGGTGTGTGGGTGTGTTTGTGTGTGTCCTGCGGTAGGTTGGCACCCTGCCCGGGATTGGTTCCTGCCTTGTGCCCTGTGTTGGCTGGGATTGGCTCCAGCAGACCCTGTGACCCTGTGTTCGGATTCAGCGGTTTGGAAAATGGATTGATGGATGGATATCTGTAATGTTTCATGACTTATATGCCATCATATTGCTTCTGCTCTATTAAGAAATTATGCCGTATTCAGTTTTATCACCATTAAAACTTTTGTAAATCAATTGTAATGCCTGATTATACCTTTAAAAATAAACTGCTAGATTAGCATTTAAAATCTTTAAAACCAATTTGCTATGATTTACCATTTGAAAAACTACAGTACAAAAGTACCTTGCTTCCCTAAATGCTGTTATTCTCATAGGGATGAATGCAGAACAATGGATCTATCAGGCAGCTGCACTAACTACTGCACCCCCAAACTAACTTAGTACAATTAGGTAAACGTTTTATTTCTAAGATATATTTTACCTTACCTAAAAACAAGATCATGGCACTCACCTTCAATGTTGAACATTGACTGGTATGAGTTGGAGGAACAGAGACAGGGCTGATAATGCCAGTCACAGCTTTCTGGTTCAGTGTAAACGAATGTCTTGTTGACCAACACATGGGTGTTGAAATAATCACAGTACACAGCTTAAAGAGAAATAATTCAAAGCACTTTAGAACCTTTAATTATTTCCCTGAAATGAGGTTACTGATAAATGAGGTGTATACTCACGGCAGAAATCTGGTGTTCTCCAGTTGATGCAGACACCAAGATCCAAGCACTCTTTGGCATAAACGGCAATGGAATTGCAGACACACTCACAGTCGCCACCCATGTCACAGCCACAAGCATCATGAACGCAAGCTTCATAGTAATTGCCATAATATAGCTGTAGGTATCACATGAAATGTACAAGAGACACTGCTGAAGATAAGCTAAAGATACATAAGCTGTAGTACTCTTCATATGGCACAAAAGAAATTTTCTGTAGAAGAACAGTTCATACTAGAAATATAATACACTCTTCGTCTATTCACAGTGCTATCCTTGAACATTCCCTGAATTTTCCTAGTAGCAAACAAGTATAGCTCTTGTTTTTCATTGCTTGTCTTTGACATCACTGTTGCCTCTGACATTGCTAACCAGAAAAATGTTAAACTCACCTGTTGTGTTATACTGAAATTTCTTAATGTACTATTAATGCAATGCACTTTTTTACCATGCTTTTTCTATAATAATGGATATAATTTTCTATTGTCTATGTCTCCTAATGTTCATCTAAATTCTATACTTGGTGCACTGCTCTTTATCTACCTTGCACTTTGTTATTTTATCTGTGAATAAGACCTGCTGTAAAAAATAGCTAAATTTTGTATTTGACAGACAAGTCAAGTCAAGTTGGGGAGCATGCACTGGTACAGTGCGTTGCCACACCCACTACATGATGAAACAACTCGGGATCCCAGTTGGCAAACCCCCAGGCAGACACGCTGTCCAGTCCCACCCTCCAGAAATGACCCACAGCCAGGTGTTACGTGGGCGACCCCTTGGCCTGGTCCAGCCACTTGGGTCCCCAACAATGAGGATCTTACGAGCTGGATCACCCTCGGGGAAATGCGCCACATGCCCGTAGTGCTGTAACTGACGCTCCCTCTCACAATGCAGGTAATGTGCCTCATTCAGGACTCCATGAGCAACCGCTCATTTGACACAAAGTCAAACCAACGGTACCCAAGGATTTTCCGGGGAGACACAGTACCAAAGGAGTCCAGTCTTTGCCTCAGGTCACTGGATAGCATCCATGTCTCGCAACCATATAGCAAGACAGGAAGCACCAGGACTCTAAAGACTTGCACCTTTGTCCTTTTGCACAGATATCGGGAGTGCCATACACCCTTTTCCAGCAACCCCATGACCCCCCATGCTTTCACAATCTGTCTACTGACTTCATAGGAAGAGTCACCAGAGACATGAATGTCACTGCCAAGGTAAGTAAACCACTTGACAAGGTTGACACTCTCTCCGCAGACAGACACACTGCTGACGTCTATGCCCAAGAGGTCATTAAGGGCCTGGATCTTGGTTTTTATCCAGGACACTTGCAAGCCCAGACACTCAGACTCCTCACTCAGTCTCTTGAGAGCCCCGATCAGAGCCTCCATTGACTCCGCGAATATCACAGCATTGTCAGCAAAGTCAAGATCCGTAAATCTTTCTTCACTAACAGATGCCTCACAGCCGCTAGACCCCACAACCTTGCCCAAAATCCAGTCCATACAAGTATTGAACAGAGTAGGAGCAAGAACACACCCCTGATGAACCCCAGAATCACCTGGGAAAAACGCAGAGGTCCGACCTCCACTTTGCACAGCACTCACAATACCAGTGTACAGGCATATACAGTACACTGGTTTGACAGTCACCTGAAGTTTAACCCATACATAACTGTCACTTCAATAAAATGACCAGTGTCACACTGTGCCTCTCCATCGATCATTCAGATGTTCTTTTTATCACTTTCATTGCCTCGATTTAAGAGTACTATAATCATCTGAGTGTACCAGCAAACAGCTAAAAGAAAACCATTTAAAATTGTGCTACTGACATGACCACTTGCCTATGACACTTAATGTGAGACAACTAAGATATTCTAATTCCAGTCTTTTTGCCAGCCCAAAACTTTGGTACAATACCCTATAAATGTTCATTTAGCTTGGTTTCTCCCGTTCAAGGAAACACATATCTTAGATCATTTTCTAAAGCTTCAACCCTTGTAACATTTAAATGGAGATTATTAACTTTCTAGAAATGCTTAATTTTTCATTCATTCTGCGTCCTGCATTCAGTATATATAATGGTCTCAAATGTGCATCTCTAAGTCCAATCAACTACTCTTTTTGCATCTCTGTGGATATACAGTAGTATACAGATGATGTCCATTCAAACTCTCTTTGAGTGTCTGTCAACACTGCATTCTGTTTTCTTGTTGTTTCATTGTTAATTGTTTAGTTCAATATTGTGGAATGATCGCTTGCCTATTAAAGTTACTTAGATCAAAGATGTGTCTGACTAATCACTAATTTTCATGATGAATTCTGATGTAAAATTGCCGGCAAAGCCCTTTGCACAAGTCTGCAGCAGGTTATTCATAAATTAATTCATCCCATTCAGGTTGGTTTCTTCTGCTCCTTCCAAGTAGCAGACAACATCCAACAACTCTTATACATTATAGACATATCTCCCACCTTGTCACAGCCCACAGCCTTTGAGAGCATTGACTGAAATGTTCCTTGGAAAGTGCCAGACAGGGTTGTCCCCTATCATCCTCCTCCTCTCACAACTTTTCCAATTGAATTTTAACCTCTTGTCATTGTTACTTGCAATCTTGATTGTGTATTCTTGTGTACAACCCGATCATACATTTTCTGTATAAACAGGTGATATGTTACTTATTATTAGATACCTAGAAGCACTCTCTGAACTTACACACATCTTTGGTTTGTTGTAGTGTTTTTAAAACCCTGTCTGGTTATAAATTACAGTATCTCGTCCAAATCAACTCTTCAAATCAGCTCTTCTTCTCTATGCAGTCAATCTCTTCTGTCACACATTTTCCTAACAAGTTTGCTTAAATACTTGGGCATCAACATACAATGTATACTTAGCTCTATTATCATATTCTTAAAAGTATCAACAAATATCTTTCCTCAATGTCGTTTCTTCCTCTACCATTTCATTCTACATTAGCAGTTATTAAAATGAACATAATCATGTGTTTCAATTTTGTCACGTTACCCCTATCTCTCCTCATAAAATATTAATCAGAAGTTTTATCTCTTCTTTCTGCCTTGCATTGAACTGATTGGAGCTCATTCTTCAAGCACTTCATTCTAATTCATGATAGGTTTGAAGCAGGATGTCTTTGCCGCATTTAGAACTCCATTGTGCGATTTTACTCTCTGGCGAGTATGGAATTGGTTAAATACTTCCATCAGAATACCATCCTGGTTTTGTTCTGAACTTAATATGGTCTATCCCAGCACCTCTTCTGAACTTCCATGCACTTTGCTAGAAATACAATTTAATTCACGTCGTCTACTTTTCCTATGGTCTTCAAATTTGGTGAAAGGTAGAAAACCTTTTTCTCTTTCCTATCTTCTATAATGATGCTCTCCATATTATATACTGTGTAAAGTACATACTTACTGCCCTTATTTTCCAGGATTTGGATACTTTAGTTCTTCCTCTGCAATACTCTATAGTCAGGTGTATATTTAGGTCATTTAAATGTGAATTTCCATTTGGGTTTAATAAAGTTTATCTAATCTAGTCTAAATGCATGACACCTAACATGAAGGTAATCACAGCTTTAGAGAGGTGCTCTTCAGTGTACTGTAAGACATTACCAGAGAATGGCACTTGGCAAACACAGAGCTTCTCAGGATGCTGCATTTCTTTTGTGCCCAAGCAAATCGAAAAGAGTTCTTCTGGCATGGATCGGGAGGGGTCTCAGCTAACAGGCATTCCGGATCTTCTCTCCAGGAGTTGCCAAAGTCATACACACTAGTGGTAGCAGCACCATTTCGCTGAATAAAGTCATCACTTGATAGTTGATTGTAGTTGCCACATAAACCACACAGTTCCATCTAAAAATAATCAAAATAGTCAATAATGACAACATATTCAGTTACAGGAGAAAATATAGCCAAATATGAATTAAGTTTCCTCTACAACAGAGAAGACATATGTTCAGGTCTGTTTAACTATTAAAGCAATTTCCCATTCACTTTGTTTTCTTATGGCTATATATTTGTAAAAGCTGACCTCTGGCAAATTTCAAACTTTCAAATTCTAACTTCCTAATTTATATATTGAGATAAACTGATCTTCTACAAATGATTTGGACTAATTTTTGAAATTATATTGTCTCCTACGTGATCGTAATTTGCACTGACTTATGCTCAGTGACTTAACATCGCCTCGATTTCCCACATTTCCCTTGTGTGCTGTGCTATTAGTCCAAAAGGAAAGCAATTTAACATGTCCTTAGAAAAGAAATATCATTATATAGTTCATGAGAAAAAAAACTGCTTTACAGAAAGTTGCATGATGGTTTCTCACTTACCACTGTATTTTGTATTACGTTGATAATGATCTGAATATTATAATTCCATATTATGCTGATTATGTTATCTGTTTCAGGAATCCCCATAGAAAGCATAAGGTACAAGTAGTTTGTCTTTAGAGTAAGCAGTTCATATGCACTCTGTGGTGTAACTTTAATAGTGCTGTTGCTAAGCTCCACTGTAATACTCTAAACAAAAAAACATTATCTCAATTAAATATATTACTTAACATATAAACATGAGAACAGATGAATACATGCAGGAAAAAAATACAAAGAATAAAACACAATTAAGTAAATGGCCAATCGTTCCTAGTTAATGACACAATATGAAAGACTCATAGATAGAAAAATAATTATCACCTGAAAGGATTATCTATATTTACCAGTCTATATCCTGAAACATTTTTTTTTTCCAAAACAGTTGTTTATTAATGGCTACCAATTGTTCAGAACTCTTGTTGTACAGTGCTAGAGATTTGCTTTCTGGGTAAGTCATTGACTGTGTAGGTGGTACTTATGTTTGTAATTTTCTTCCTCTGGCTACTTTAGTTTCAACATCTCAAATACTTGCAGATGAGGTTGACTGATAATTCCAAATTGGCCCAGTATGAGTGAATGAGGGTGACTGTGTGCCTGCCATGATGGACTTGCAACCTTCCTAGGATTCCTTCCTTCTCCTTAATGCTGCCAGGACATAATCTAGCTGAACAAGTGAGACACTGAGAATTAACTGAAAACAGCTCCTTGACCTCTCTACTACCACTACTACTAGAGAAAAAAACAGCACAGTGCAGATGAATGGTTATTTATTTATTATACAGTATACTAAACTAATAAACTAGATGGATAATATAGAATCTCAGCCGAATCATTGTAGATGGACATGAACAGAATACAGGCTTGGGCTGATCTGTGGCAGATGAATTTTAATGTAAATAAATGTAAAGTATTAGATAGATAGATAGATAGATAGATAGATAGATAGATAGATAGATAGATAGATAGATAGATAGATAGATAGATAGATAGATAGATAGATAGATAGATAGATAGATAGATACTTTATTAATCCCAATGGGAAATTCACATTCTTCAGCAGCAGCATACTGATACAATAAATAATATTAAATTAAAGAATGATAACAATGCAGGTGAAAAACAGACAATAACTATGTATAATGTTGAATGTTAACGTTTACCCCTCTGGGTGGAATTAAAGAGTCGCATAGTTTGGGGGAGAAACAATCTCCTCAATCTGTCAGTGGAGCAGGACAGTGACAGCAGTCTGTCGCTGAAGCTGCTCTTCTGTCTGGAGATGATACTATTAAGTGGATGCAGTGGATTCTCCATAATTGATAGGAGCCTGCTGAGCGCCCTTCGCTCTGCCACAGATGTTAAACTGTCCAGCTCCATGCCATATTACCCATATGAAGTAAAAATTGTAGACTTGAACAGGCAATGGGAGGCTTGAGATTTGAAAGTACACCTTATGAGAAGGACCTGAGAGTAGACTCCTCACTTTCTACATCCAAACAATGCACAAAAGCCATTAAGAACACTTTTAGGATGTTAGGTTATATACAGTATCTCACAAAAGTGAGTACATCCCTAACATTTTTGTAAATATTTTATTATATCTTTTCATGGGACAATACTGAAGATATGACACTTTGATACAATGTAAAGTAGTCCGTGTACAGCTTGTATAACAGTGTAAATTTGCTGTCCCCTCAAAATAACTCAACACGCAGCCATTAATGTCTAAACCACTTGCAACAAAAGTGAGTACACCCCTAAGTGAATGTAAAATGTGAGGGATGTAGCACTATGTGTGGAGTACAAGTCAAGGGAAGTTATGATCAACATCCACCGACTGTTCAGATCTCATCTGGAGTACTGTGTGCAGTTTTGGTGTCCATGCTACAAAAAAAGACACAGCAGCACTAGAGAAAGCACAGAGAATGGCGACTAGACTGATTCCAGTGCTGTAGGCTATGAGCTTTGACTGGAGAAGCTGGACTTTGTAGTTTAAGCAAACTTTGATTAGAATGTGTATGAAACAAATTAGATGATGGACCAATGGATTTGTATTTTACTATTATTATGACATATACTTTACATTTTCAATTTAGCTGAAAAAAAATAAAGAGCGTATTTGACAGTTGTAAGTAACTAAGGACTCAGAGTGTGTGCCCATCACTGTCATAAAGGCTTTAGTTTTGTGTAACACTTCCCCTAAAAAAGCAAGTTTAAAAATTGAATGGAGAGCTGGATAGCTTTGTAGTATATGATACAAGTTTACCTGAGTTTTCAGAAGAATAGACCTGGCACAAGTTGTTCCAGCATTTCCACAGATTACATTTTTGATTGTGACTGTAATACTTGCTTCTGTATTCAAACTGCAGGAATCCTATAAGGAATAAAAAGTAAGTTAGCAACTCAACATTTTAAAGGTTAAGCCTTCATCAGTTATTGTACAATATAAAGGATTTATACAAGACACAAATGTGAAAAATGATTTGGAAAATTAAACATGTGCCAAAGTAGTATTGCAAATGGTGTCCATCTGGAAGCATAAAACATGAGATAAAAAGAATAGCTAATGCCTGGAATATAAGAATTAATTTTAAGGAATCTGACCCTACTCCGTATGTTGGATGGATGCTGTTAAATCCTAGCAACAGAATAAAAGTGCACTATTTAATATAGTATGAACCAAGAGATACGAAATGTTCTGCTCAGTTTTGTTGATCCTACTAACGCTGACATGCTCCAAAACCTTGCCTCTGTGCAGTAAACAGATATACACATTTTATTAATATTATAGTAACAAAAATAACAGTACCTTTTTCAGAAGGTTTGTGGTGGAGAGAAACCATTGACATATTTCTGAAAAATGTATATAAGCTTAAAAAAACATTTTTGGCAAAAACTAAAACTTCAAAATATGAATTACCAAACAAGGTGTTTCTCTGTTTCTCAAAGTACACATTACCTAACAATGATCTCTGCACTGGGAAAATCTGGTTGATATTGTTCATTCTTTCACCACCACAACCTCCCCTGGGCCTCATGTATAAACGGTACGTACACACAGAAATGTTGTGTACGAATGTTTCCACGCTTAAATCGCGATGTATAAAACCTAAACTTGGTGTAAAGCCACGCACATTTCCTCGGTACCTCATACCCTGGCGCACGCAATTTCTCCACTCGGTTTTGCAGACTGGCGGCACCCAGCGTCAAAGCAGTGCTACTGTTCCTGTGTGGTTACCCTTTCTTTCTTAGATCCACATTCCTGACGCGGCTTTATAAATACACTGAAACTAACTGCATATTGTTTATTAGTGTAATGCATCTGATTGTAATTAACCTGCAGCAATATAATGGTCCAGGGAATAGCCATAGTATTCCAAATACCATAACTGCTTTAGCATTGTTACTCTCACTGCATCTTCTTCTTCTTTCAGCTGCTCCCGCTAAGGGTTGCCACAGCAGATCATCTTTTTCCCTATTACTCTCGCTGCACCACTCGGAGTATTTATATCACTGTATCTGAGTGGGGAATCACAGCAGCAGCTGATTGGAAAGAGAATTATCGGTATACAGCATGAAGCAGACGCTGCCTCAGCCATGGCAAAACACTTTAAAGCCTTTCCTGTACGGACTTCGCGGTTTAGAAAAAGTTTCATCCCAAGGACTATAAACGCACTCAATCAGTCCATCAAGTGCTCCTTGTAGAACTGTTTGAACTTATAAGTACAATCACCTCACTGTAAACTTGCACTACAGTTATAATAATGCACAACCTGCGCCACTTTATAAAGTGCGTATTTACATATGATGACGATATCATTTTTAAGATGAAATGCAGCAAAATATGTTGATTATATTATACAGATAAAACTTTAACTTCATTTAAATAATCTGTATTGTTAATAATTAAACATGTGAGGACACGGTGCCGCAGCGCTAGCTAGTTCACGGATTGCTCCTGCCTTGCGTTGTATTCTTGCTGGTGCTGACGCGACACTGGAAGGATAGACGGATAGAATAATTAAACATGTACTACGAAGATATTTCAATGCTCCTTAAAAGTTTTGAAGAATCGGTGTTCTAAGCTTACAAATGGCTTCACATCTATTACAGAGCTTATTGTGTGGCGATTGGGTATTTGGAGAAAGAAAAGTAAGGACAGGAATTGGAGGTTAGTACGTTTGAAAGAGACAGTACTTCTGTAATAAATTATTTCATCGAAGGTCGCACATGGCGCAGTAAGCCTCTTGCGTGAGACACGACCAATCACTGCACCACCGTGTTCCCATGTTTAATAACATGCTTTCATTCCTATCATCATGAAAAAGATATCACGTATACATATCAGTATTTTAATTATTCAGAGAGATGTAATATCACGAATGCAATGGATTATGAGTCCTGTCGGAGAAAGAGAAAGCCCGTTTAAGAAGCAGGTAGTGATTCACACACATAGAGCACGTGCGTTACTTTTCACGCTGATCTGGATTTATGTAGCGGAAGAACGTGGAAGTTTGCGTACGTACAGATTCCTGCATCTGGATTTTTCTGTGCGTACGCACATTCCCGCTTTTGTGCTTACGCCTTGTTATAGTGTGAGTTCTACGCACGGCGTTATACATGAGGCCCCTGGTGTTTTAGGATAAAAAGAATTGATGAACAGATGAGTGAAGTTATTGCCAAAAGTAACAAGGAGAATTTTTTGAAATGGAAAATACTAGAAGAACAATCTCTACAACAATTAGTTATGGTAAGAATACGTTTCGAATTGTGCTTAAATAACTGTACACATCCCTTATGCTTCAGATGCAGACTTCACTTTGCTCCATGTAACTACGCTTGTTTAATTAATTAAACTGAATGTTCCACACATCCACTTATTATGAAACCTGCATAATCCCATTTGGAGCTCTGGGGGACAGTGGTTCTACCTGAAATAAATAATGTTAATCTAAAAGAATGAATTTGTTTCCAAAATGTTCAACATATCAGAAACATTTTACCTCATTCATGTTACAGCTAAAACGGGCAAGTGGAAAAGTTACTAAATGATTTGTTTTTATTTTGATATTGCAATTTAACACTGCACAGGACATCTGCCATTTGTTACAAATTGAAACGAGTTAACTTTTGCAGTAGGAGGTTTAATTCTATTTTCACGACTGTACATTATCTTGTAAACAGAATTTCATTTAGGCCATTCAAGTCGTGAAAGAAATCTCAGACATTTAGATTATTTCTTTGTTTTGCATAATTGTTAAAAGAATGTTAAGTATCATTTTTAAGCATTAGGGCTTGTTTAAATAAAAACAATGAAAAGATTACGACTGTCAAATGATTAAAATTTTTAATCATAAACAGTTCATAAAATGTCTCCAAATTAGTCTTGATTAATCAAATGTTTAACGAAGGCGTTTCAGCAATGACCGGTAATCCTTTATGAATGTGACTGCTGCACAACTTTTTAGCTGCTTAAACCACAAAGACTTGTGCTTTCCATATAAATCCATGATACATAACACAATTGTCCCATTTGAATGTAATGTGTAAGAATTGTCGGACCTCACTGAATGATGTCTCTCAGCCATGTATCTTTAATTATTTTTGGAGGTTTGCAGTCTTATGAAATTTTGTAATACATGGTTGCAGTTAAAGCTTTAGAGTTCATTCATGGACTACAGTCAGCTGCAGATTTTACTACTTAATGTTAGAGTTTTTAACAGCAGCATCATGCAAGTTTTTCTCTTAAGTGATAAGTGAAGGATGTTGTACATGCATAATGTTTAAAATTGCCTGCAGTAAGCTTACATGTATTGACAATTTTGTAATTTAAACCATCAGGGAGAGTTTTAAATCAAAACCATGATAAATTTAATTTTTCTCAGCCAACATTAATTAATTATGCTGAAGTACCACCATTTTCTTCCAGTCATAAATTGTTAAGTACTGAACTCTTAGTAGGCACAACTAAAATTGAGATTTCTTAACTCACCCCCTTTCTTGATAGTATTACACTTGAGATTTTAACAAGTGATTACAGAGAGTTTTTTGTGTGGTTGTCTGAAACAATAGTCTCTTGTTGATGATCAGTATAAATAATACTAAAAATAAAACAAATAATTTACTCTTAATAATTGCCGAAAATTTGTCTTTGTGATAAATGCTGGCACAAAAAAAGTTCAGAAAAAGTTAAAATCTTGTAATGTTGGAGGGACAGACCCGAGAGAGACACAAACACTCTGTCCAGACTGTTTATGCAGGTAAAGGGGTTTGAAAGACAGCAGCTCACCTGAGATGCTTTTTTTCACTAAAATCCATCAATCAGTTTGCATGATTCCTCAGCAGTCCACTTCCTGGCTCAGACTGGCCCAAAGAGGGAGTGGTTCCCTAAGAGCCAAAATGAGTAGTGGAAAACTTCTATTTGGCGTGGGCAATATACATAGAAGAGGGGAACAGAGGTGGGAAAAACAGGAGTGGTTTCTATCAGCAGGACTACAACGAGACAGAACAGTGGAATTGAACCCCAGGTGGGCACTGAGGCTCAGGTTTGGCCACGGCATAACCAACTATCTCTTTAAGTCCCACTTTTTACCCCATTTATCTTTTCCCCCCTTTTATTCTACCGTGTATCACCTAACAGCTGTCTGTGTACCACATAGGTGGTGGACCACTGTGTTTGTGTATAACTATATTCATATACAAGTACTTTTATGTAACAATTGAAAAACATTTTCCATTACCCAGATGTTTATTTAAAAACTATTTACTGTATTTCTGAACTTTACACAAATGAAAACTCACTAATTCTGGCAAATGCTCAATTGCAACAAAACTAATTGTGTTTTGAGTATTTAGCTCTCTACATTTTGCATTAAGTTTGGCTAATTTACTGTAGCCCCCTTGTGATCTCATTTTAACATTGCAACCAATGAAATGGAGCATTTCTAGGACAGTTTCTCCCCCAGACCGACAGAGGGCAGCCCCCATGGTTTCCAGCGGGGCAACGGGTCATGAGCATGGGAAATCAACCCTGCTGGGGCCCCTGGCCACCACTAGGGGGTGCATGAACGTTTTCAGGGCTCTATTTGGCCGCACTTCCGCCATGCCCGGTCCTTCCAGGTGCCCTATATAATGGGGCCGGTCGCCAGAAGTCGGCGGCCAGAGTCGAGAGAAAGAGAATAAAGCCTGAGGAGGAGTGGAGGCGGAAGGAATGGCAGCAGAGGGACTGTGTTATTCTCTGTGTCTTGTGAGCATTGTGTGAAGGCAACTATGAAAATAAATCATGTGCTGTGTGGCAATTGATGTCCTTGCCTGTTTGTGTTAAGGTTAGGGCAGCTGTATGCGCCCTGGGCTTCACATTATATATTTAGATTATACATGTTTATATATCTATAATTATAACTTAATTAAAATTATCTATTTTTTTGTCCTCCTCAGTTTTTTAATATCTCTTTTTGGTCGCTCAAAATGGTGGCTGTCCCAATCTGTGATTTTTGGAAATCTGGGAAACTGACCCGCATTCTTACTTTAAATTTAATACAGTAAACGCTAAGTTTAACTGGTAGGTAATTAAGATACGATGAACTTTATGTCTCAGTCAGTCAGTCAGTCAGTCAGTCATTCTCCAACCTGCTATATCCTAACACGGTCTTGGGAGTCTACTGGACCCAATCCCAGCCAACACAGTGTGCAAGGCAGAAACAAACCCCAGGCTGGGTGCCAGCCCAACGCGGACTTTATGTCTCTCTATTATAAAAAAAAAAATCTTGCAAGGCTTGGAAGGAGACGAGACGTGATTTTCTCGTGGACACTTTAACATCCCATGAGACAAGACAGTGAGAGAAAAGGACTCCTGCTGTGCAGGCTTTTAAATGTTTGAAGCGCTGTGTGACATGTAGATCACGCAACTTGGCAGCAGCAGCAACAGCAACAGCAACAAGCCAGCAGCTGATCCAGCAAAGAGGAGATAAAAAAAATGTATTTGCTTCCCATTGGGATTCTCCCGGAAGAGCTAGAAGAAGTGGCCGGGGAGAGGGAAGTCTGGGCATCTCTGCTCAAGCTGCTGCCCCCCGCGACCCGACCTCGGATAAGCGGGAGACAATGGATGGATGGATGGATGTATCACCATTTAAGAGGGGATTTCGGAGGAGCAACTGCATCTCCTTAACGTGCATTCAGCCCCCCTCTTCACAATGCAAGAGGCAGAGACATGAAGTGGCTGGCGTGTAGCGCGCCCCCGGGGTGGGGGAATAACTCATTCACTACAGCTTTATTACTGGCAAATATCAAGAAATAAAAAATGAAAGAAAATGAATGAAATGAAAATAACAATCTCTTTAAATTGTATATCCAGTTAACCAAACCCAGGGGTGGGCAAGCGAAGCGAGCAGGGGCAGAGCCCCCTAGTACAGTAAGAAATTATTTATATTGACTGCTCCAGTGTGTTGTATTGGGTTCATTTTCTGTCCTTCCACAGCCTTTGAACTTATTTTACTTATTTCTTTGAGCATTTTACAAAATAAAATTTCATTGGTTGTAATGTTAAAATGAGATCACAAGGGGGCAGCATTTCATGCTGCAGTAAATTAGCTAAACAATGCAAAATGTAGAGAGCTAAGTAACATTAAATGCAATAAGCTACTGAGGCCAAATCTTTCAGAAAAAAAGGCCTTTAAAATTGGTTTTCTATAAATATAAGCAAAATTTAGGTGAATAACCCACCAGCACAAAATAAAAGTATTTATAGTAGATCATCTAGTCATATAGTCATCCATCCATCCATCCATTTTCCAACCCGCTGAATCCGAACACAGGGTCACGGGGGTCTGCTGGAGCCAATCCCAGCCAACACAGGGCACAAGGCAGGAAACAATCCTGGGCAGGGTGCCAACCCACCGCAGGTCATATAGTCAGTTATTTTTAAGTTCTGTAAGCGATATTCAGACAGATAGAACACTGCATAATAGGCAGACAGAGAAGTCTCCAGATAGATAAACTGGGACAGCACACAGATATTAAACTGTCAGGAAAAGATAGATAGATAGATAGATAGATAGATAGATAGATAGATAGATAGATAGATAGATAGATAGATAGATAGATAGATAGATAGATAGATAGATAATAACAGGCAGACAGGGAAGTCATTACATAATAGTAATAATAATATTACTATTATTACTGTAAAGATAGGTCAACAGGGAATTCACTGTATGACAGGCAAGCAGAGAAGGCACTAGACAGGCAGATAATAGTATTAGCAATATATTACAATTTTATTTTATATATAAACTAGCGACTGGGAGCCCGATCGAATCGGGCTACAAATTCTACGTTTGCGAAATCAAAACTTTCTCTGCAAAGAATTATTTGTTTTTTTTAAGTCCCTGAAATGATTTTGTTCTAATATATAGATTTGAACAAATTTTGGTGTTTCACCGTCTCCGGGGTGCAAGGGTCCAGATTGATGGTATATTTGGCCATGTATTCTGTAACAATATGGACAATGGCCTGGAGGCACTAATGCACTGTCATACTTTCTGATATTTTCCAAGAAGTGCTTGGAGTGTGGGTCTAAATATGTCAATAGGTTCTTAAACCTGTCAGTGTATCTGTAAGGGTTAATTCGAACTCGACCTTTATGGCAGCAGTTGTATTCTCCACCGTGCTTGTTCTGACAGGTGAAGTTGAATGAGTTGCAATGTTTGCACAGGTTGTCAAATGCGCCAGAGTGGTGCTCCGAAACTTTGTCCTCAATAATATCTGTGTGATTGCACATGGCAATACCATGCTGCTGAGCATTTTCACGCCGCAAAGCACGGGCTGCTTGATGTCTTTCAACCCATGCTGCATTTGCGGCTGCTCGGGCTTCTTCAGTCGCTTGTGCACGGCTGGCACGATTTCTTTCAGTGTTAGTAGCATTCTGTAGCGCACGTTCTTCATCTGTCCTTTGTATCCGATTTGCATGATTTCTTTCAGCGTTAGTAGCATTTGTAGCCGCACGCCGCTCATCCATTTGTTGTGCACGTTGTGTACGTCTGGTCACATTAGCAAGTCTACGTTCCTCGTCAGTCATGTGACTTTGTTTCCTATGCATCCTTTCCACGGCCGCTGCTGTTGTGGCTGCGTTGCGATCGTCACTCATTTTAGATCTGAGATTGGCTAAAATTTAAACAATGACGTTGTTAATACCCAGCCATCATTACTCATGCTTCTAACTTGTATTGAGTCGAGGTATTGACGCGAATACCATACATACAGGGTATTGACGCGAACACCATACATACGGATACTATCAAATTATATATAAGAATATTTTATCTCTGAGATTTATGTAAAAAAATAAATGAAAAATGCTACAGCCTATTCATTAATCACCAGACACAGCAGGAAGGCAAGTATGCAGTGAGAGTACATATAGATGTAAAAGGCACTAGATAGACAGATACATATAAAACTGTCAGGAAAAAAACGGGAAGACAGTGTATAATATACAGACAGAGAAGCCACTAGATAGATAGATACAGTGGAACCTCGGTTCACGACCATAATTCGTTCCAAAACTCTGGTCGTAAACAGATTTGGTCGTGAACGGAAGCAATTTCCCCCATAGGATTGTATGTAAATACAATTAATCCGTTCCAGACCATACGAACTGTATGTAAATATATATATTTTTTAAGTTTTTAAGCACAAATATAGTTAATTAAACCATAGAATGCACAGCATAATAGTAAACTAAATGTAAAAACATTGAATAATACTGAGAAAACCTTGAACAACAGAGAAAACTAACATTGCAAGAGTTCGCACTATACTGTAGCCTTCTGACCTGATCGCTGTAAACACTTTTATTTTTTTTTTTTTTGAGTTTTAAGCACAGGGAAAAAAGGAACATTTGAACAAATCCGAACTTTATTTAAAAGCCAACCATAAGCAACCAAGAAAGTAACATTGCAGGAGTTCACGCTAATAGCCTTCTAATCAGATCGCTGTGTAAACTTTTTTTTAATGAGTTTTAAGCACAGGGAATAAAATAAACATTTGAAAAAAGAGAAAAGTAACATTGCAACAATTCACGCTACGAACCCGAAAAATGAACATTTGAAAAATCTGTAATACAAAAACTAACCATAAACCACCAAGAAAACTAACCTTGCATGAGTCGAGTTCTGGCATGAAGTGAGGAGGAACTGGGTGAAGAACAATCCAGTCTCGTCACAGTTGAAGACTTGTTGCGGGATGTAGCCTTCGTCCTCCACTAATTTTGTGAAATTTTTCACGAATTCTTTCGCAGCTTCAGTGTCGGAACTAGCAGCCTCTCCATGCCTTACCACTCTGTGAATGCCACTTCTCTTGCGAAACTTTTCAAACCATCCTCTACTGGCTTTAAATTCCTCACTTTCACCACTTGTAGAAGGATAGTTTTGCAGCAAATCGCCATGAATCTTCCTGGCTTTCTCGCATAACATCACCTCGCTTATGCTATCCCCTGCAAGTTGCTTCTCGTTCAGCCACACTAGAAACAGTTTTTCCACCTCTTCCAGCACTTGAGGCCTCTGCCTGGTTAACGCTGTAACTCCTTTTGCAACATCAGCTGCTTTAATAGATTCTTTCTGCTTTAGAATAGTCGAAATCGTAGATTTTGACTTCTTGTACTCGGCGGCAAGATCAGTAACACAAACGCCACGCTCATACTTTTCAATAATTTCTTTACTTCGATTTCAATTTTCTGCAAAACTTTCTTCTCACCACTCTTCACTTGCTTAGAAGCCATGGTTAACTGCAAAAGCACACGAAATACTGTAGAGCACAAAGAGTTCACAGGTAAAGCACGCCTGTCTAACTGAGAACAATGAACAGGGAGAGGCTGAACACGTGCTTAAATACAGTAATCGGTGCGTACGAACCGGAAGGGAAATGAAATAGAGCACAAAGAGTTCACAGCGAAAGCACACTCGCATGTGCAAGCACGCACGTCTGACCGAGAACAATGCAACATGTGCGGAAATCATCGGCGCGCACAAACTGAAAGGGAAACTGGCTTGTTTGTATACCGAGTGTATGGTCGTGAACCGAGGCAAAAGTTTGGCGAATTTTTTGGTCGTAAACCGATTTGTACGTGTACCGAGATGTTCGTGAACCAAGGTTCCACTGTATATAGATAGAAAGAGATAGGACAGACACTATATAAAAGGCAGGCAGTTAGACATGGAATTCACGGTATAATTGGCGGCACTGGACAGATAACAGTATTAATTATATATTTGTTTTATTTTATATATAATATATAAGAGAGAAGAGTATATATATGAGATTAAGAATTTTACATTAGGTTGAAAACACTGAAATCAGACTTTGGACATGTTTTCCCAATGAAAAACAAGTCGTATTAATACGAACATGTTTTTTTATTGCCCAATTCTTAATATTTGAAAAGTGTCACCATTTAATTAATTAATTAAAAAACAAATGAGAAACAGTACAATTCCTTACCGTTAACAGAGTGTATTCACAGGCACCATCAAAGTTGAAGAACGTGTTGTCAAAGGTGATGAAGTGGCCTTCTCCATAATGGATGCAAGTTGCAGGACATGCTTTGTATGGCTCACAGTTGAAGACACCTTTTTGACATGTACTGAACAATGGAATAAATGTTATTTTCCACACCACTATATTAATTGCTTATGAAAAGGGAAAAAAATCTGCAATAATGGATTAAAACAAGAGGCAATCATTTTGTATTTTTGATTTCAGTTTCTTCCCATAATTAGGAATATTATCAGCCATTACTTCATGATGTTAATGCCAGTAAATAAGATTTATCATATCCCACTTCTTATGATCACCCTTTTTCACAATCAAATTTTATTAGAATTAATTTTGTGAATTTACTATGATTATTTTTTTGTGGGAGAGACAGAATGCTTTAGTTAAACTGGTAACATTCATTGAAATGAATTGTGTTAAATTATATTATTTTTCCCACAACATTCTCTCAGTTGAGTAGAACTCCAATGTGAAAAAGTTATCCATTCTATTTTCTGAATCCAATTCTTCCTGGGACACAGAATCTTTCCCATTAGACTTAAGGCAGGAATGAGCCATGCAGGAGATGGCAGTGAACTACAGGGTACACTTTGACATAAGCCCACACTAAGATACTTATCAGGTATGACCAAATCATTAATATCAAAAATTTAAAAAGTTAAAAACATTTAGAAAAAGATGTTTTTAAATTAGAAGATTTCAGTCAGATTTCAGCAATAAGTTGTATTATTTACTAGAAATAAACACGTAAAATGTTAATTAAATTTCCATCCACTTAAACCAATACATTTAGCTGTGTTTGGTTACATATTTGTGCAGAATTTCCATTTTTAAGCAGCACAGATTCTATCTTCACTAATGCTGAAGTTCTCTCACTTTACAGACACTATTAACAGTTAAATAATAAGTTAATATGTAACAGAGAAGTAAAACGCATACCAGAGATTGCAGTCAATTATCAAAGTGTCATTACGTTTGTACTGTACACCTTTAGAAATGCAGGGGCAGTCCTCTTCAGGTACACAGTTACCATCGCCATCATCATACAACCCATCAGCACAAAAGCAGCCAGACTCACATGGATCCTAGGAGGCAAGAGGAGAAGTCTGTTTACTTCCACTGTATATAACTAGGATCCCATCCTAGTGCACTACAGAATGGAGTATTCAAAATCAGATGACAATGAATTTCAGAAAAAAATCTTTAATAGTCTAAGCAATCAATAAAAAATACATGTTATTTGCTGTCAGGTACAGGTTTCCAATCGGATCATAAGGGTTAGTACACAGAATGGCTCCTAAATCTGAGATCATGGCGCTCTTCTGGAAAAGATTGGGCTATTCCTTACAGACAAGGGGTGAGTAGCTGCTTCAAACTGAGAAGTTGCAGTACCTCAAGTTCTTATTCATGAGTGGGCATAGAGGTGATTGTGAAATTGACCAGCAACAGTATGTAGCAGCAACAGTATTACAACATTACACTAAGTTACAAAGCATTTCAATGCACATCAGACATAACATTCTGATGAGGCCAAGAGGACAACCCCAGTTGGAAATGGAAGGGATGCAACATATAGGTTCTCAAACTACATAGCTCAAAAAAATTAAGGGAACACTTAAATCACATATTGGATCTGTGGGAAATCTTTACTGAGTAATAGCATGTAATATGTTGAGAACAAAATGATGTGACAGTGGTCAATGAAAACAAAAATCACTAACCCATTGAGGGCTAGATTCAACATCACACTGAAAATCAAAAACTGAAATCACAGGCTGATCCAACTTGCGTGAATTTCATCATGGCAACTCATAATGTGACTCAGTAATGTGTATGGCCCCCATGTGCCTGTATGCACTTCAAACCACGTCTGGACATTCTCCTGATGAGACAGCAGATGGTTTCCTGGAGGATCTCCTCCCAGACTTGCATCAAGGCATCAGTAAGCTCCTGGGCAGTTTATGGCACTACAGGGCGGTACTGGATGCACTGATATTTAACATTCCAGAGATTCTCAATTGGATTCAGGTCTGGGGAACTGCAGGCCAGACAATGGCATCAATGCCTTTGTCATCCATGATCTGCCTACACACTCTGGCCTAATGAGGCTGGGAATTGTCCTGCAGCAGGATGAGCCAAGGGCCCACTGCATCAGCGTAAGGTCTGACAATGGCTCTGAGAATTACTTCCCAGTAGATAACATCAGTCAGAGTACTGTTACCTAGCATGTGGAGGTCTGTGTGACCCTCCAAGGACCCACCGCCAAACCAGTCATGCTGGATGATGTTGCAGACTGTATAACATTCACCATAGCATCTTCAGACTCTATCAGGTTTGCCACGTGCTTTTTGTGAACCTGCTCTCATCTGTGAAGCGAACGAGGTGCCAATGGCGGAGGTGCCAATTGTGATATTCTCTGGCAAATGCCAATCAAGATGCACGATGATGAGCTGTGAACACAGGTCCTACTAGAGGACATTGGGCCCTCATGGAGTCTATTTCTGACAGTTTGGTCAGAAACATGCACACCAGTAGCCAGCTAGAGGTCATTTTGTAGGACTCTGGCAGTGCACCTCCTGCTCCCCCTTGCACAAAGGTGCAAATATCGGTCCTGCTGCTGGGCTGATGCCCTTCTATGGCCCTGTCCAGCTCTCATCATGTAACAGCTGGTCTCCTGGTATCTCCTCCATGTTCTTGAGATTGTGCTGGGAGACATGGCAAACCTTCTTGTGACAGCACATGTGGATGTGCCATCCTGGAGGAGCTGGACAACCTGTGCTACCTGAATTGGCTGCAGGTTCCATTTCATGCTACAAGTAGTGACAAGGACACTAGCAAAACAAAAAACTAGAGACGAATCAATCAGGAAGGATATGGAGAGAGCAATTCTCTGTGGCCACCACTTGCAAAACAATTCCCTTTTATGGGGGTGTCTTGCTGTTGCCTCTCCAGTGCACCTGTTGTCACTTTCATTTGCACCAAAGAAGGTGAAGCTGATTCACAATTGCTTTTGCTTCCTAACAGGACAGATTAATATCCCTGAAACTTAATTAACTTAATGTTAGACTGTGATGATTATGTGTTCCCTTAATTTTTTGAGCAGTTTAGATACCCTTCAAACCTCAACTGTACATTGATATTGTCTAAATAAAAATCACGGACAGGAAAGAAGACTCTTAGACTATTGAATGGACTAAATAATACCCAATATGCAAACATAACTCTCACGGTATAAATAAAGGGATGGGATGGCATCAGGCAGTGGCCCTGGAACCCCACACTTTAGAAGCTCCTCCCACAATATGCTACTAGGTGCCCAGTCATAAGATTTTTCCAAATATGCAAAGCCTATATAGCCAAGATTAGCAAATTTCCGGATGAGGCAATTGAGCTAACTGGCCATACAGTTTTCCGCATCAATAGATATTAAAAATCCAGTAAGAGGAAAGGAAAGGGACTAAAGTTTAATGTGCATAGTGACTGGTGCACTAGTAGTCAAATCATAGGTAGCCACTATTACCTAGAAAATATGTCGGTTAAATGTAGACCTTTTTAGCTACCAGGAGAATTGTCTGTAGTAGTTGTCACGGCTATATATATTCTTCCAGATGCAAACACTAGCATAGCCATCTGTAATTTATTTAATACAATACACAAACAGAGATGTGCTTATCCTAAGTCTTTATTATAGGGTGGAAGTTTAGCCAAGCCAATTTAAAGATTGTTCTTCCAAAATAACCAATATGTTAAATGTACCACGTGGGGTAATAACATATTTGTGTTTATTCAAACTTTAAGCATGAATACAGAGTTTTACTTCTGCCACATTTGGGCCAGTTAGTCCATCTCTCTTTCTCTGCTGCTAACACCAGCATATACCCCCCTCAGAAGAATGAATAAGCCAGATGTAAAGACTGTGAAAACCTGGCCTGGAGGAGCTTATTTGAAGTGCTGTTTTGTATGGACTGATTGGGCCATTTTTGAGAATCAGGACCTGAAAGAGTACACTTAAACAGTGCTTTTTTTTACATCAGTTGATAAATGTAATTGGGAGTTTACTAATTTCAAACCCTGGATGACAAGCAAGGTTCAGTTACTTCTCAGAGTCCGTAACATTGCATTCAGTTCAGATGACAGGGCTCGCTATAGTGCAGCTAGAGTAAATCTGAAGAGAGGCATTAGGAACGCAAAAACGGCCTATGGGAGAAGTATTGAAGAGCATTTTTTGATTAATGATTCATGGCAGAGAATACAGTACATCATAAACTATAAAAGCAGCAATATTGGGACTGCTAACAGCAGCACATCCTTGGCGAAATCACTAAATTGTTTCTTTGCCTGTTTTGAGGTACAAAAAATATCAACACTATTAGCCTTTAACAATCACAATTGGATGGTACAGGAGCATGATGTGAGATGTGTGTTTATGTCAGTGAACACAAGGAAAACTTCTGGTCTGGATGATATACCGAGACTCAAAGAATGTGCTGTTCAAATTGCATGGGTTTTTACAATGATTTTAATTTACCTCTATCACAAGCCATTATCCCACCCTGCCTGAAGTCAACTTTAATTATTCCAGTCTTAAAAAAGGTCAGTTTGTGAGCTGTCTAAATGATTACAGACCAGTTGCTCTGACATCAATTATGATGAAGTGTTTCAAGAAAACCAATCTCCCACCTATTTTTGACACAGACCAGTTTCCTTACAGAGCAAATAGTTCTACAAAAGACAGCATAGCATAGCTCTACATATTGTACTGTCTTGCCTTGAGCAACAGTGAAGCTATGTGAGGATGCGTTTTATAGACTATAGTTATGAATTCAATACAATTTTACCGGACAAGCTATTGATAAAAGTATCTGATTTAGGCTTTTCCCAATCCATATGTTACTGACTAAAGGAATTTCTTATCTCAAACTGTCAAATTCGGCTCTCATGTTTCTTTCACCCTCACACTCAGGACGGGCTCCCCTCAGGAATGCATCCTCAATCCATCACTATACACTCTTTATACCAATGACTGTGTCACTACCAATCCCACAAACAACATAATTAAATTTGCCAATGACACAACTGTGGTTGGGCCGATTTCAAAAGAACAGGAGGCAGCCTATAAGAATGAGATTTAGAGATTAGCAGAGTGGTGTTCAATGAATAATTTGATGCTGAACATCACAAAAACAAAAGAATTAATTATCAACTTCAGGAGGAACACTGCAAAACCGTTCCTATTTTTCATCAATGGAGTCTGTGTGGAAAGGGTTCCCATCTTCAGATTTTTGGGAACCCAGATCATCAAGAACCTCTGCTGGACTGCCAACACCACTGCAGTAGTGAAAAAGGCTTAACAGAGACAACACTTCTTTCCAGGGTACTAAAGAAAGACAGCCTGGCAGAGAAACTGCTTCTACTGTTCTTCCATTGAGATTGTGATGGCATACTCTATGTTAGTGTGGTTTCCTAGCTGCTCAGTAGCAGATAGGAAGACTCTTCATTTAGTTATAAATGCAGCACAGAATATTATTGGCTGGCTATTGCCCTCACATAGAGGACGTTTTCAGTTTTCATTGTCTTAAGAGAGCTACTAGTATCTCAAAAAAATTCTTCACATCTTGGTCATTACTTTTTTGAATTGCTGCCTTCCCACAGGTGTTATAGGTCAATTAAAACTCAAACCAATAGATAGTTTTTCCCTAAGGGTTATATGTGAGTTCAATTCTTGTATCCACTGTTATTCAAAATTCTAAATTTTGTATAAGAATGTAAATGATATCAATAAATAATAATAATAATAATAATACATTTTATTTATATAGCGCCTTTCCCATGCTCAAGGCACTTACAGAATATAAGAAAGAACAGCAGTGTATACAGTATATAGCATTGTACAAACCAGATAAATAAATAAATAAGATTACAACAGTGAGAAAAAAAAACAGACAACATAATTGATGGTCTAGCACACACACATACAGGTTACATGCATCTTGACAGAGAAGTAAACTGAGAGAAGAGTAATAAAGTCAAGTAGAGCTAAAAGCCTTCCTGAACAGATGAGTTTTGAGTTGTTTTTTAAAAGAACTCATGGAGTCAGCTGACCTGATTAATTTCGGTAGGTCATTCCAGAGTCTGGGCGCTATACAGCTGAAGGCCCTATCACCCATGGAGTGTAGATTAGTGTGGGGTACAACAAGATTGCCAGAATCAGAGGACCTTAGTGGGCGGGCAGGCACATAGTGATGGAGAAGGTCACTGATGTAGTTTGGTGCGAGGTTATTTAAAGCTTTGTAGGTTATTAGTAGGATTTTATATTTGATTCTGTAAGACAAAGGGAGCCAGTGAAGACGGAGCAGGATGGGTGTGATGTACTCGCTGCTGCTGGTCTGTGTAAGGACTCTTGCAGCTGAGTTTTGAATAAGCTGGAGATGTGATATAAGATTAGATGGGGCACCTGCCAGTAGGGAATTACAATAATCGATGCGGGATGTGATAAAAGCATGGACAAGTTTCTCAGCATTAGAGAAGGAGAGGAAGGAGCGAACACAGGAAATGTTACGGAGGTGAAGGTAAGAAAGTTTCTTAATGTGATTTATGTGGGTGGAGTAAGAAAGGGAGGAATCAAAAATGACACCAAGATTTTTTACAGTAGAGGCAGGTCTGATGAGATCACTGCCAAGATAGACTGGGAAGGAGCTCATTTTATTAAGTTGCATTTTAGTCCCAATTTGCAGGAGTTCAGTTTTGTTGCAATTTAATTTTAAAGAGTTCTGCTCCATCCAGGTTTTAATTTCACTAAGGCAGGCTGTGAGCTGAGAGAGCTCTGATGAAGTCCCACTTTTAACATTGAAGTAGAGTTGAGTATCATCTGTATAAAAATGATAACTCAGTCCATAGTATAATATGGCCAAGGGGAAGCATATAAATACAGAAAAGCAGAGGACCGAGGACAGAGCCCTGAGGAACTCCTTGTGTGACTGGCGCTGAGCTGGACCTGCTGTTGTTGTAGTTGTTGTTTGAATTTGCATTGATCAGGACTAGCAGCTCTCAAATTTCATTGTATGTACAATGACAGTAAAGGTTTAAATTAAAATGAAGTTTGCGGGTCACGGGCAAGTGAATTTCTGCAAGCATCCAATTAGTGATTATATAATCATAAATCTTCCAATCTTATTCAAGATATAAAGTTTAGTAGAAGTTCCTGGTCCAGGTTTACCATGATAATACCAAGCACTTTCTTCACTCCCAGCAGCCATCTGTGACATATGGTCCTGCTTTTTGTGCTTATTATAGAGGCGAGCAATTATAGTGCCCAGGGGCCTCTGTGGTCAATACAGATTTAAAATATCTGACATGTTTGCTTCACTTCTCAGGACATGTCTGTTGATATGAATTTTTTAAGTTTGAAAAACTAAGCACTTTACCTCTATAGATTTATTATAAATACAGTAGTTTTGACTAGGATTTCCTTGTTAGACAATAATATAAATCGGGTGGACTTAGAAGGTCCAGTTCCAGCCTTTAAAAGGTCAGAGTCAGATATAACACTTTCTCTTGCAGCCCAACACACAGTAGGCAAAGCCAAGAACATGCTGCTCTGTTTTGTCAGCTGAGTACCTCACATCCAATCAAAAAGCCAAAATCAGAAATTCAAAACTTCAGAGTATTTGAAGCAAAGAATGACTTTTATAATTTCTAATCCTTTTTAACATAAACAGGTACATTTTGAGCAATGGATCTATCAATCAACTAATTAGTTAGACATGAAAATGCTTTGGCAGCTCTGATTTCAACGCAGGTTATTTTATGATTGATTTAGGCATACCTGCTTTAATTATAGTGCTGTTCATGTCTGGATTAAAGTTAAGTCACTTCGTACTTTGACTGAGAAAGACATTGACCTTTAATGAATACAAAGTTCAAATGAGAGCATATATTGCCTGTTATGTACATTTGGTGTCTTTGTGTTTATTTGCTTATTTTTTTAAATTTCTAATCCTTGTATCATTATTTCCCGGATAGCTTCTATTCCCCAACAACTTTGAATTGGATTAGGTACATCTGAGAATGATATGTTATACCATTGTTTTTCTTTAATCCTATATAATACTGCAGATGTTTTTGACTTTTGATTACTGCCAATGGTTATGGTATATATTTACAATTCTTTAAGGTCAGAAATTTTGTTTGCTAATAAAACAGAGGGATATGTGACATTATTTTTTAAAGTTATTTTTCATTATTCTTTTTCCAGGAAAGGTCTCAGGGAGATTTTGCCTATCCTGGTAGTCTAAGGCACTAGGCCCGAACCAACCCAAGATCTAACATTTACTTTCTTTCATAAGGGCTTATTAAGAATTAATAATCAACTTGAGAATGTAAGAGGAAATCAGAGACTATGAAGAAAATGCACAAACACAATGAGAACATGCAGACTCACAACAGGTATGAGGCAGTAATATGTCTGATCAAAGAAAACTGCTTTGTAATTGTACTCATCTTGGAAGAATCAGAGTATCACCTAAATAAGACAAATTGACTTACACAGTAACCTCCTGTTTGCAAACTTTCACATGTTCGTTCACACTGCATACTGCTAGAGGAATCGCATGTTACAGTAATCCTTGGTGGCAGGCAAGCGCCTAGATGAGAAAATTCACAATTAAGTGAGATTTATACAGCACTGATTTTGCATTCTTTATGTGGTACATCAGTTACTCACATTTTTTTGTCATTTTTGTTTTGTATTCAGATTTCATATTCCTAACCCAAATCTGTGAGCAGAGGAATACTATAAATATATAATTTTTTTATAATGGGATCCTTTTCCTAAAATGTCTGTATACTGTGAATCCTTGGAACATGCTGACTTGGACAAAGGATCTTAAGCACGGATGTCAAAGCTGAAATAATTTTTAAATCTAGCACATAATTTAAAAATTAAAGGACAGACCCAGAAAAGCTAAAGGTAAAAAGTCTTACAGTCTTACTGGTGGCTCTGAGGCTAAAGATCTACACTGGCAATCGGAAGATTGCCGATTTGAATCCTGTAAATGCCAATAGGGACTCTGCTCTATTGGGCCCTTGAGCAAGGCCCTTAACCTGCAATTGCTGAGTGCTTTGAGTAGTGAGAAAAAAGTGCTATATAAATGCAAAGAATTATTATTATTACAGGCTGTTGACTATCTTTTAAATGCAGGCCTTTAGCCACACTTTGTTAACAAAGGATTTACAATTCTTAAAGATGTCTCTTAACACTGAATAGACATTTTGTTTCTTTGCCATCTAGAAAAGTAGATTGTGATACCTTACTATCAATAATTTCTGTTGGATTGAATTAGTTTGCTTCCATGACATGTTTGAAATGAAACGACAGACCTTTCTGATTGACTTGTAAGTAAAAACACTCCAAACCCCTTAACAATAATATCTGAAATAACCCAGATGGGATAACATTATCTAAGGGAAAATCTGTGGTGGTATCCTTTACTACGCTGCTTACACAAAGACAATTTGTGCTAAATTGGAAAAATCCAAATCTACCTCCTGTAACTGAGTGGGAAATTAATGATTTTTATTATTTTAAATTGGAAACATAAAAATCACTGAAAGAACTGGTTCAAGAGTTTTTTGTTTTTTTTTTAGAATTGGGCTTTTCTTGATCTTTGCTGTTGTTTTAATATATACGAGGAATCACAATAGGCTTTTTCTACTGTATGGCTCTGTTTTGTGGGTATGGCAAGTAGCGTTTCAGTTTTTTTCTCGATGATTTTTTCCCTGTTGATGACATGAGTATATCTGCTTTATTGCGTGTTACAGTATACGCTTAGCATTCATTAATAAAGTAAAACAAAATAAACTAAGAAATGATCTCTATTAAAGTTAAATTATCTATATTTTTCTTACCTGTGTCTAAGCTTCTAAAGAAATCACAAATAAATGTGCCATTACTGCAGAAACTGCATAAAACAGAGAAGAGTAAATTAGAACATACCTAGTTTTTTTTCACTTTTTTCCATTTTGTCCAGCCTATTTAGTACAGTCTTGATATTTTGTAACTAATTTATTTTCTGACATTTACATGAAACCATGTTTTTTTTGCATTGTTTTCAGCTTCGAACTCCTCTGCCTACTTTATCCAGAATGTAACTGTGAGAATTTATGTATCCAATGTATTCTCATATCAAATAAAGTAAAAAAAACTACTGCAAATTACTGATATTTACTAAAAGCTGGCATATAATGAGGCATCAGAAACAGGATAACAATGGATCTACATGCTATACAGAGGAGATGCTCAAGTTGATTAGCAACTGGGTCACCTTACAAGATTATCACCTTGGGATGTACCATATTTTAATATGTAATTATACAATTGGGTGTTTAATAATATATTTCTGCAAACATTGAACTCCTTAAGCTGAGTGAAACAGAACTGCGTATTTATGTTTTGTGAATAAGCAATTGTACATACTGAAAAAAATATGAATAATTAAACAAGGAAAGCCAGTCTAATCAAATCAAGCTAAACACCCAAAAACATGTACATTGAATTGCAGTTGTGCTTCAAGCCTTGATAGAATTATAAAAACAAATGAAACTCTTGTTTTACTTTTTTTTCCCTTCACGAATGCTGTTTTCTCCTCTTCTTAACAGTCCAAGGTAAATTCTTATATTTGAAAAAGGGATAATAGCCTTCTCATTTCCATATGGACTAGTTTAGCTTACTAAGAGTCACTGATATTTTAAGCCCCACATGCAGGGTAAAGCAGTTACTACTATCAGAATCCATGTCCTCAAATATGAGTGCCCTCACAGTGGTGTCCTGTCAGAAAGAAACTGTTTACCTGGTTCTGTGATATGCATACAAATGATTGAAGCTGACCAGAAAACTGTTCACCATAGAGGGCAAAGTGCAGGAAGCCAAACCCTCCCAGAGCCACCGCACATTTTTTTTAATAAGTAAGCCAACATGGCTACACCAAGTGATGTCCGAATCCTTTTGTTCTCACTAATGGCCCATCAGCTCAGTATCCTGATAATGCAGCCCAACTGGTCTACCCCCAAAAGCCACAGCCCAAAAGCCATCTTGAGTGAATGTAGAAGTAATTTCTTTGCACAGAGCATATGAGGGGGGACCCATAAATTCCTGCAATTGTTATAAAATATTTCATTATAAAACTTACAGTAATTCCTTTTAAGTCACTATCAAAATACTTTCCTTGAGTTGCAATTGCACTTGTCCTAACTCTTCCTCTATTCGGGGAACAATGTCCTGTAATCATCTTTTTTTTGCCTTGTCTACAGCTCCCTGCAATTTCTTCCAAGATTTCTAAAATGATAGCAGATAATCGTTCCTTCGGACTCAAGTTTAATTTCATTAACAGAAGGAATTAACAAGAAGCGAGATCCTGCAAATATGGGAGGTGTATGGAGCTAAACTACACTGTTTGGGTCAAGAGCACTGATAATGTACGGTCTGCTGTCCTTGTCCTCTCTATTACTACTGACTCAGGTGGCGCTGCAGTCCTTGTCCTCCTTGACGTGTCCGCTGCCTTTGACACTATTGACCATGAGATATTGCTGTTGCGGTTTGAACATCTTGTTGGGCTTAAAAGGTCTGCTCTTAACTGGTTCAGGTCATATCTAACTGGTAGACACTTTTCAGTGACTTTAAATTCCTCTTTTTCGTCTACTGCTTCTCTTAAATATGGTGTTCCTCATGGATCCATTTTGGGTCCTATTTTATTCTCTATATACCTTCACCCTATTGGAGCAATTTTTAGGAAATGTAACATTTCTTTTCACTGCTATGCTGATGATATACAGGTTTATATTCCCGTCTGCAACTCTGCAATGAATCAACTGCACAACTGTCTATTTGAACTAAGATCCTGGATGGCTAATAATTTTCTTGATCTGAATCAAAATAAAACAGATTTACTTATAGTGGGTCCATCGGCTAAAGCCCAAATTGGTCTTGGACTTCTCAACTCTTTCTCTGTCTTTTGCAAACCTCAAGTCTGCAATCTTGGTGTTATCTCTTTTGAGAAACAGATTAATTCTGTAGTCAAGAGTTGCTTTTCCAGCTTCGTCTATTAGGTAAGATCAAGCCTTTTTTATCTTCTAGGCATCTTGAGAAAGGTACTCATGCTTTTATCTTTTCTCGCCTTGATTACTGCAACTCGCTGTATTCTGGGATTAGCAGATCCCTGATACGCAGGTTACAGTTGGTCCAGAATGCTGCCACTCGCTTTCTGGTTGGGGCAAGAAAGTCTGATTCTGTTTCTCCAATATTAGCTTCTTTACACTGGCTGCCTGTCAGTTTTCGAACTGATTTTAAAATTTTGTTGCTAGTTTTTAAATCTTTACATGGGCTTGCTCCTGCCTATTTATCTGAATTGTGTGCTTTACACCAAAAATCTAGAGTGCTTAGATCTTCTGGTCCGTTGTCTCTTGTTGTCCCTCGTACCAAGTGTAAAACTAAGGGGGACAGGGCTTTTGCAGCTGCTGCTCCTTGCCTGTGGAATTCTTTACCTCATCACATAAAGGAGTCGTCTACAATTGAACTGTTCAAAACAAGATTAAAGACTCATTTCTATTCACTTGCTTTCCGTGACCTTCAGTAATACTGATAGTTTCCTCATTGTGATTATGTAATCTTATTTGTATTTATTATTTATGTTCATTTATTTTATTTCTATTTATGTTAATTGTATGTTTTTTTCTTCTTTTATTGTAAAGCACTTTGGCCACAGCATTCCTATGTTGTTTTAAACATGCTTTATAAATAATTTGACATTGACATTGTGCAAAATGCTGCTTTGTCTGTGCCACTGCTCCAGATGTTTTTTCTTCATGCATTCCTGCAGCCACCTCAGCAGTTCAATGTTGCTGATTAACAGTCTGTTCACTGAGAAACTCTTTATTAACAAGTCTTTTAATGCCAAAAACATGTTCACCACTGTCTTGATGTTCGGCATGGCATGTCTTTCTTTGACTTACTGCAAAAAAATCTCTGACAAGCATGTAAGATTGTAAAATAAATGTTAGAAATACACATCTCAATCAACTCAGAAAAATGCAACATGTCAGACTGATTAACAAGACTACTGTATGGGCATGCAAACTTAGCTGCGTAGCTGGTAAACTTACCCATGGAGCGCTAAACTGCTTCAGTATTTATTTGTGAAAAGCAAAAAAAAAAAAAAACACATTTAAATTCATTGGGTACAAAAAAATAAAACATGAAATACAAACTAAGTTTCATGGTGACCCTTTGTATAGTTTTCTTTTTGCTTTATTGACTGTGCATTATCTGATTTTATACTGCTTCTAGGAGGGATGCTGTTATACAAGAGGATTTCTCCGAAACCACTTCAGTATTTAATCAAATTGTTATATTAAGTCAAAACAATGTTTTTCTGCATACATAACATAGTTTATAAAATTATACCATTAATTACATATTTTACAGATTATGCAAGTAAATAACAGGCAGCATGATAAATGGATTATCATGCTGTGCACATCAAAAGTCTGTTATTTTTTATATCGACACAAAAATGGGTGCGCTGTATTTACTTTTGTTTTGCTTCTGGTGTGTTCTGCACTGTTGCAGCACTTTATTGTTGTCTGTCTCCTTGACCACCTTCTGTGCCCCTTCACAGTGTGCTGCTGGTTTCCATCTCATTTTGTTTAGTTTAGTTTGGTACAGATTAGGTACTATCTTTTTGGACAAGCAGCTTATTTGCCAGTGCTTGAAGTTGAATACAATAACTGATGGCACTGCTGGTTGTATTTGCTTTTTCATCATCCTCTTCACATGCGAGTGTTCGCTAGTATATAACTATTTCTAATTGCAGTTCTCTCTTGGAAATCTGAGCATACACTGATATAGACGTAAACTATTTTTAGACAGCAGTGGGATCTTCCTTGGAAGTGCAAAAGCTCATCATAAGTGAAACCGTCCCTTATGACAAGTGCCTGTAAGCTCTGGTATGCATACAATTAAATGCCAATACTCCTCAACACAGGAAGGGAAATGCTCACTTGAATCACTGTCGAAAGTGATGAGAAAATATTGTCTGTAGTGAATTTTCTCACATCGCTTGTGAGATGCTCACAGATCACATCAACAATCTATATTTCCCTTGCAATCAAGTGTGATGTTTCTCTAAATAGATAACGAAATCGGGTACATATGCTGCTTACATCAGCAGCAAAAATTTGATTCCAGACTTGTTGTGTTTAATTTTCACTGTGTGATAGGGTATCAACATTTTAACAGTTGCTCATCAACAAGTATGTTTGCCCTTACTTATAAAGCATGAAGCATTTCTGCACAAATAGTGGCAAGTGTCTGATATAGAAGCAAAGCTGTTAGTTAATGGCCTGCATCAGATAGATGTGGGGAAAGGAGAACACATGAGATGACACATTCAGGATAGAGCGATCTGCAAGTGAATGCAGTTCACTTGCAATTGTTTCAAAGAAATGTGAGACATGATGATGTATGCAAATACAAGAAAAAACTTTTTTTTCTTTGCATGTGTACGCAACTGCTATTAAATACATATATGTGATTCATTATGTGCGATTTTGTAAGAATGTTATTTAAACATACACCAGTATTTAAATGTAGCTGTATAGTTAAAAACCACATTGAATCAATCCTTTCATTTTCATGAAGAATTCCTACCATTTATTCTCGCATTTGCATTCATTGTTGATCTGCAGTGTCTGAAAACTTTGCAACTGACCTGCCCTCCACCACTGCTCTTTTCACATCTGACTGGAATACTCCATCCAGTATGTGCAATTTTGCATGTTCTCCCTTCCCCACATTGAATTACTACTGACTATACTTTGTATTCCATGGTGTGCCATTTCGAGTTTATAGTTATTTACCTGAAATAACTGACAATGTTCAGATTTGTTTTTGTCTTCATCATGTGTAATGAAATAATGTGAGTGATTATCAATGTGACATTTTTTCATTGTATAGTTGTCTGCTGAAGACTGTCAGCAATTCACTTCTGGAAAAAAATGTTCTGTAATATTGATGGCAGAAGAGGATTTGTCCAGGTAAAAAGGACACACAAATGTGCAAGAGAGACAGCAACTGACACCTGGGTACCAATGTATAACAGTTTTGCTGGTGACCGGTACTGGGGGTCCATCCATCCATCCATTTTCCAACCCGCTGAATCCGAACACAGGGTCACGGGAGCCAATCCCAGCCAACACAGGGCACAAGGCAGGAACAAACCCCGGGCAGGGTGCCAACCCACCGCAGGACACACACAAACACACCCACACACCAAGCACACACTAGGGCCAATTTAGAATCGCCAATCCACCTAACCTGCATGTCTTTGGACTGTGGGAGGAAACCGGAGTGCCCGGAGGAAACCCATGCAGACACGGGGAGAACATGCAAACTCCACGCAGGGAGGACCCGGGAAGCAAACCCGGGTCCCCAGGTCTCCCAACTGCGAGGCAGCAGCGCTAGCCACTGCGCCACTGTGCCGCGCACAAATTCATGGATTCACAAAACTGTGTTACTTCAGAATTTTCTCCCTTGTTTTGTTGCATGTGAGGTGGCAGCACGTTTCCAGAATAGAATTTCAGAGTTGCAACTTTATAGGCATTTGAAGTGCAGGAAAAAGTCAAGTGTCATCCACACTGAAGAAATAATTAAAGTTTTGAAAACACAATGCTAATTGACATTGGCCATGGCTTTTCAAGAAAATTTCCTTTAGATCGATTGTAAATAGGAACACTTCATTTTGCCTTTCAGCAGGGAGGATATAACTTTTAAGAACATTTAGTGTTGTTGTGTGGTGTAAAAAGGTTCATGAAAGGCTGTTTTCTTCATATTGGTGGACAACACTGGAAAAGCCTAAATTATTAGCCTTGATTTACATGTACTGTACACCCAATAATACTTACCAATTTAACACTCACTCATTTTTCATGTCTGAAACACAATGGCGGCCAAGGACCTTTCACTACCCCTGCTAGGTTACAGATCAAATATAAAGCAAAATCAGAATACTCTTACAGAGGCCACTTGCCTATTGCTGCCCCTGAGCACCTCCCCTGAAAGGACTACACTTCGGGATACCTTAGCAAAGGTCAGACCAGCTCCTGCTGGGATTCATAGGTATTGAAAGGGCTGCACAAATCAAACCGAGCAACACCCCAGCTTCAGTACCTTAGCAGGGTCTAAAGATCTACCTATATCCTTCAGCTCTCTCATTGTTACCTGTGAACGGGCCGCACGGTTTTAACAGAATGAGCACAGCTTACACCTGAACAGACGTAAAAGACATACTTCAACAAGTCTGCTACCACTAAAAGAGCAAAACAAATAACAAATCACTCAAACAAGTGTTTCCTAGGGCAAACAATATCAATAAATAAGGCTAGCTTCATTTATGAAACATTCAAACTTTAATGCAATTAGTATTTATGTTTATTTGCAGAGAGTCCAGGATTTATATACTAAACAGTCAAATGTAAATGAAAGATACAACCTGAAAGATTCAGATCAGTGTCCATGAAAGAGAACTTGGCTTTAGTATATTCAGGAGAGAGATATCAGTGCAATTTAAGGGATTTATTCTTCTAAATCCATCTGAGGCATTCTTTAAAATATTGCACCACTATAACATTGTCATCTCTTTCACTGAGGCGTATTTTAGGTAACTCTGCACTTTGTAGCATGATGGTTCAAATCGATGCAGCTTCAGGACTGCCAACACTCTCCCTCTCTCTCATATCAACACTGCATTGTTATCCTCCCATTATTTACTCAAGTTTGCCCCTCTCAAACGTTGCATCTGCACTTCTCAATGGTATAGTGTCTACTATTTCTCAATAGCAGCATTAACTTTAATAATGTGGCTTCATGGCTGTTAGTAAGGACATTAGTATAAATCAAGACGACTGAATTTATCTTTGGTCTTGTTCTTTTGTCAGCCAGAAGTTCTTTTAAGTTAATAATGAGGTACACGTTAAACAACAATGGAGTCCAGTTCCAGGTTTACAATCTTTTCTGCTGTGCAAATGACATCCTGCACTTTATGTTTCAAGTAAGCAGATGCTTTGCCATGCCAGATTGTTATGGAGAAAATGAGGAAGCTTTGAGTAATAGCTCTATAAACTGTACTAGTACTGATTAGAGCAGATTAAACTTTTTAAGCTGATCAAGAAAAAACATGAAAAAGAGCGCAGCAGTATAACAGCATTTATGTTTTCATCACAGCTCAGATTGTGAGTCATAGCTGTACCAAGAAATTGAAATGATTCCAAATTGTTCACAGTGATACCATTTATAACTAGGAGGACACCATTTTCAAGGAGTTCAAGTTAAGATAGTTGATGGTGAACCATCTGGTAAGAAGATCCACCTCCATCTAATATGGCACCTTGTTCCTGTCTGTGATCAGGCCACTTAGGGTGGTGTCACTGACAAGTTTCAGCAGTTGAGGTGCAGTCATTGGTGCAGAGAGAGATTTAAGAAGAAGAGACAACCCTGAAGGGATCATGTGCTCAGTTTCAGGGGCTATGACTGATATTCGACAATCTTCACTGTCTGACATCTATTCCTTAGAAAGTCTGGCATCTAGGGATATGTGGCGTAGTTCAGATTTATATTGAGAAGTTTAAGTTGTTATTATTACCCAAAAAAATTGGCCAAAGTTAGCCTACATATTAGCTACTAAGTATTGCTGCTGTCGGTGCCGCAGCGGTAGTGCTGCTGCCTCGCAGTAAGGAGACCTGGGTTCACTTCCCGGGTCCTCCCTGCGTGGAGTTTCCATGTTCTCCCATGGTCTGCATGGGATTCCTCCGGGTGCTCCGGTTTCCTCCCACAGTCCAAAGACATGCAGGTTAGGTGCGTTGGTGATCCTACATTGTCCCTAGTGTGTGCTTGGTGCGTGGGTGTGTGTTTGTTCTGAGGTGGGCTGGCAACCTGCCTGGGGTTTGTTTCCTGCCTTGTGCCCTGTGTTGGCTGGGATTGGCTCCAGCAGACCCCGTGACCCTGTAGTTAGGATATAGCGGGTTGGATAATGGATGGATATTGCTAATTATTTACAGTTTATCAAGCAATGATATGGAAGACAAAATGCTACAGGCAAACTTCTGAGCACAAAGCTGACAAGATTCAGAAGTTAAAAATACAAATCAATACAGCACATCTTTCACACAATCTATTAATTCTTACCAGAGTGTTTCATTGATTAAAACAGTTTGGGAAAGAGCCACAACAGTTCCATTCTCTAGGAAACAAGGACACTTTTCTTCAATGACACAGCCCCCATTGTTATCAAGGTAGGTGCCATTGGGACACTGGCAGCCCTCAAGAGGCACCATAGATTGGTAGCATATTTCAGGATACTGCAGTGAGTAGCAGGTATGCTTGCAGGTTCTTATATTATAGGTGAATTCGTGTTGTCTGGGACAGGTAATTGCTGTAAAGAAAATGAAAGAAGTGGTTCAAGTGCCCATCCTCCGGTACTTTTGCCATGATGTACATCATGTTTTCCAAGTTTTTCCCTTGACAGGTATAGACTATTCTTGAAATGTGATGCTCATTGACCCCAAAATCAGTACCAATAAACTTTTGTAACTTTTAAGTCTTTTCAACCATTTGGATATTTTTCAAATATAAAAGATCTGAATATCTGAATGAGTGTATATTGCATCTCTGCTCAAATTAGAGATCTACACATTAAAGTCTTTTGCTGTATATGACAATGCCATTAACTTGGCTTATGTTGCCAATGATGTGTACAACATTACTTACTGCAATTTTCCATACATTCTTCTCTCCATTTTTCCAGTATCAGCCCCTTCTCAGCACAGGCCCTGGCATACGACTCCAAAGCCCCGCACAAGAACCTGCTTGTTTCTTCATAGTTACATGCTTCATACCTACATCTCTGACATAAGTTAAAAAGAAAATTTTATTTTCAAATAAATTACAAAGTATAAGAATCAAATAATTTAATGCCACTAACAGAGTGTAATTACAGATCATATATCCGATTAGAATTTTAAATAGAAAATTAAATTGATAAAAACTTTCACAACTATACATTTTCTGCTTTTGTCTTTTATATTACATTGTGCTGGCAAGCTATAACTCATCTTATACTTCAAAGATCATTGATTTACAGCATTCTTACATGTTTTTTAGCTGTGCAGCTACTGGCACAGCCCTCCCAACTAGTCAAAGACCACTCAGAAAGAGGTAAAAAGGTTTTAAAATTTCTTTTATTAGGTTGTGTTGTAATCAATTTTTATGGGTTTATAAATTGTTTCTACATCACTCAATTTTTTTTAACTAATATGACTGTCATATCACACTTTGTTTTTCTTGTTGGTGTCATTGTTTTATGTTTGTTTTGCATGGCCACAGTCATTTGTTATACCAACAATATCTGTATGAGTTTAATGATTACATTTTTGCTGTCTAAGATGGTGACGTGGCAAGGACCTCATCTATGCAATGGATTAACTAAAAATAATAATAATGATGATAAAAAAAGGTATTGGTATTTTGTGTTGGTGAAATTTTGATGAGAATTTTGGCTTGATTCTTGACATGCAACAGTTGGTTTGTTTTTTTAAATTTCAATGTTTGAATTACTTTTCTTCAGACCCTTGACAGCTTCTGATTATGTGTGCCCTTGCCTCGTCATTTGGCATTTTCTTTAGTATTACAAGAGGCTAAAAGTCACTGCCATGAAGAATTTACTGCTAGGGCATTTTGCCTGTATCCTTCCATGACGTTCATTTGAGTTTTGGGGTTTTCTGCACATTTCCTTCCATCTCTACAAGATCAGTTAACACATGATAATAATTCAAAAACAAAAAATCTTAACACTTTTGAGTGTTTCCACCATTTTTAAATAGACACCAAAAGATCCCACTGCATGCATGCAACACCGATTACAGATCTTGCTAATGAACCTTACTTGGTAGCCCCCTTGTCCTACTGAAAAGTAGAAAATTCAACTGAATCCCCTGTTTGACTCCCAAAGACAATGACTGAATGTCTGAATTAAGAAAAGAAGGGTACAGTATATGATCAAGTGGTATTAATTTCATTTTTAACCTTATGCCCTGATTAGGTTTATGTGGGGTAATCTTCTGTTTTATTGTTTTTTTTTTTAATTTAGCTTTATTATTCTATCAAAGTTTGTATTTTCAGCACTATACCCTTGTGGTCCAACCCTGAATTACCACTGTATTCCTGGAGTTTGATTATACTGGCTGAACGATGACATGGGCTCTTATAAAGTTTTAATTTTTTTTCTTCAGTTTAGTGTCTTTATTTTAGTTTGCTCAAAATCTTCTTATGTTGGATTAATTAGACAGTACTGACAATATAGTCTTTTATAAACAACAGAAATTACTGCAACCAATTGTCATTTCTTCTGGTTGCATAATGGCCATAAACTTGTCACTTTCACCTAAAAGCATAGGCATGAATATTGATTTCACACAATTACTTGAGTGGCAGCCTGGCACTACTGCTCCCTTGATCACAAGTTAATAAACATATTATCACCCCTAGTCTTTAACTCCAATAAACCTATGGATATTAGGCTCTAGCAATTAAAAGTGTAAGTTAGCAATGCTGGAAACCCAGATTTTAGCTTTTGTTTCTGTTTTCCTCTTGAAATCTTTACAGTTTAAAAAGCTTTTGGTGTTATGATAAATCCCAAATTGGAAAAGCCCAGACTCAAAAACCCCTTACCCAAAAGTAAACTTTTAATGATAAAATTCATTGATAAATTTAAATAAGCAGAAAAGAAGATAAATACATCAAAGGTCAAGAAGTGAAGTTAACCAAAATCTACAATACAAAAAAAACAAAAAAACAATGCATTAAAGTGAAATTTTATTTATAATGTGTGATTTATGAGAGTCCTAATTTTGCTAGGTGTTCTTTATGTCTTTCTTTCGCTCTCTCTTTTTCATTTTTTTACATCCGATCAGTGTGCTCTTTTCCTTGTGAAACACACAAATGATCCCTCACTCCAGAAATACTGTAAGCAAATTCTAATAGAATTATGAAATGATCGGAATGCATGTGCCTGTTCTTTTCCAAGTAACACAGAAAGGAGATACTGCCTTTAAAACACTGTAAACTCCACAACATATTGAAAAAGAATGTTCAACTGGCATTTAGAAGAACTGTGAGGAAGCAAGGACTGATTTCTTACCTGAGAACAAAAACTGAGAAAGAGAAATAAACTTCATATTAGAAATTTGAAATGTTATACACCTTTATTTAAAACATTTATTAAATATGGAACTCCACCCATTACAATAGGATATACATTAGATATCATTCATTGAGTTGTCAGTACTCATCTTACCCGATAGAATTGGTGAGGGTTGACAAGAGAATGGCAGCTGGCAAAGATGCTAGATTTGTTGAGGAGGATACCACAATGAAACTCAGAGTATACAGCTGATAAAGGAGAACAAGAAATTTTATGCTCCATAAACAAATCATAGAAAGTCTTAACAACAAAACCAAACAAAAGTTTTTTCCCCATACTTACATAGCATGGGCAAAAAACTTCACTTTAACAAGCAAGAACATAACCAACCTCAAAGACAAAATACTTTTGATATTAAATTAAAAGCCTGTGGGTCTCTACTCTCACTACATTAAATAAGGCTTTTGTTTTGCTGTATAAATAAGGAAACTTTAACTTTAGAACCACCACACATTATTTTAGGTACCATAACTATAGATGTTACTCCAAGCTAATCCTTTGGTTCTCACTAGTAGCCCAACAATTCATTACCCTGACATCCAGACAGTGCATCTCTACCTCCCATCCCCAAAACCCACGTACATTAAAAATTATTATTACAACAAGAAACATTAACATATATTTTCAATTAAACAAAAAAAAAACACAACTTTACAGAGCTGTGAAGCTGTTCAGCATAAAACTGCTTCATAATTTAAATGACATGCATTGTTCTGTGTCAATAGTTGAAGGTTTTTAATTATACTCGCATATTTCACAAAAGTAAAATGAAAGCAGGATGTTGGGTGATCAAATACAATCTGCACAAATTCATCCATTGTCCAACCCGCTGAATCCGAACACAGGGTCACGGGGGTCTGCTGGAGCCAATCCCAGCCAACACAGGGCAGGAACCAATCCCGGGCAGGGTGCCAACCCACCGCAGGACACACACAAACACCAAGCACACACTAGGGCCAATATGTTTAGAATCGCCAATCCACCTAACCTGCATGTCTTTGGACTGTGGGAGGAAACCGGAGCGCCCGGAGGAAACCCACGCAGACACGGGGAGAACATGCAAACTCCACGCAGGGAGGACCCGGAACGAACCCAGGTCCCCAGGTCTCCCAACTGCGAGGCAGCAGTGCTACCCACTGTGCCACTGTGCCGCGCACAAATTCAAGGATTCACAAAACTGTGTTACTTCAGAATTTTCTCCCTTGTTTTGTTGCATGTGAGGTGGCAGCTCCTCTAGCTCTTTTTTTATTCCTTTTTGGCATGGGTACAGAAGATGTGTGTTAGCATCTTCATGTTGCACAAGTAAACAAAATTGACTTGTTTATCCTCATATTCACATGCATGGTCTGACCTGCCTTGTACATGAAAACGTTGAGAGTGCGCAGCCTTTCGGCACCGTGCTCTTCGCCCATGGCTTTCTTTGTGCACTATGTGCCATCCTTTACCAGATGAAATGTTGATGTGTTTTGTCCTTTCTCCACATGCTGATTCATACTGGCTGTGAAGTGCGGGAACTGAGGCAATTGGCAGTTATGATCTGTCATGCAAATAAGATTTTTATTCTACTATGTACACATGATGTCACTAATGTGGCAATAAATCAGAACTAAACTGATTCCACTAACATTTTTTCGTCAAATCAGAATCTTGGACTTTTTAAACAGATAACAACAATGTTCACCTTCATGTGTTCAGTATATTTAATACTAAACCACAATACTCAGCATTACTGGTTTTCTGTGACATGGCAAGTGCATGCATTATAAGAAAAACACTGAGAAAATGAAAAGTGATGGAATGAAGCACCACAAATCATTTACTGATTTTTTTAATAATGCATGCTTAGTCAATCAAAGTGGTAGAGAAAAAGATCAATTGAGAATAGAGTGTGTGAGCAAGAAAAAGTAATCAGTAACCTTTACTGTTTCTTGTTGGAAGATGTTTATTCAAGTGTAAAATATGATGAGGTAATAATCCTCTTTGGCAATGATGCCAATACAAAGTTGTGATTTGTAGCAATTTTAACCTAACTTTGACTGATTTTTTTATCATCTTTATAACAGTATTAGGGAGTCCTGCATCAATCTCCGTATGTGTATGGAAATGGATAGCAAGGATAGACTGGCTTCATAAATGGGACAGATAGACCCTAGCCTGGTTGGAAGTCCTGTGTAGCAGATGAAGGCATTAAATGAATGGAAATCCCAACCAGGATTGTTGGTGTTTCCCTTCCCAGGTGCAACAAGAAAGCAGAGGAATAGGGGAAAGATTGCATGTCAAGGCTACATACTCCTCCAAGGTGCTAGGTTGCCTTTATTGGAGCACGTATATGTATATCTGTGGGGCAACCAAGGATTTAGGGCAGCCCTGTGGGTGCCGAAAAACGAAGCTGCCAAAAGTAAGTCTTGCTACTTTGAGGCGAATTGGCCATGTAATGTCAACGGCTCCAGAAGTACTCTCAGGTCCAGCATAAAAGGAGCCACCTCACTTTAATCAGGAGTCAGAATCAGGAGGAGGGGGACAACAGTTGTCTGGTATTGTGAATTGCAGAGTGGTATCCATATTACTAACCGAGAATGCTAAACCGGATGATGGACGCAGGCACATCCGGCAATGGGCCGTAGCTGCAAAAAGACGTACTGCGCAGGCGCAAAAAGAGTCCGCGAGAGTCGGAGAAAGGCGGACAAAAGAGGGCGACAAAGGCGGATGAGGGGCTGCGAGAGGCGGACAAGACCACAGAAAATAGGAGTGAGCACATACAAAAAGTAGTCACAGAAATGAGGCGCAACAAGCACCAAAAAAAGGAAAAGGCACATAAAAGAGTAGTCAAACGCGGGCAAAGCACGAAACACATTGCACACGAAACTAAACACACCAAAAAAAAAGAATAGACGAGCGCACAACAGCAGGGCACGACCACACACCCCCCCCCCCCCACACCCTACAGGCACTGGACGGGACACACACCAAGAGGGGGATTCATCAAGCCCATGGAAGACAAAAAAAAGAACACAAAACCACCCCAAAGACCCTACAAGCAAGGGACGGGACACACACAAAGAGGGGGATTCAAACAAGACACAGGAACACAAAAAGAAAGAAGACGCTCGCGCAACAAGAATCCCCCCCACACATCCATAAGAAGTGACACCCAAAGCCACATATTCTAAAGTGAACGTCAACACCTTCACAATAGGCAGCATAGGTGTCGGCATAGGTGTCAGCATAGGTGGATGTCCTTTCAATAAAGCACTATTAACCGTTCAACTGCAGAAAAGGATACATATTGACAGTGAGTGCGATCCTCCTTATTACTTATTCATATTTCGCATGCTGAGAAAGAAACAAGTCATGAATACACGGTCACGGGTACAAAATGATTCGCGTGTCAAAGTGCTGCATCGAAAGAAGCACGATTTCAAACCGAAAGAGCTCGCGTATCAGACATACAAAAAAGGGAGCGAAGAGACAGAATAAATGAACGGAGACGTGTGCAAAGCGCAAATGAACTGACAGAAAAAAAAAAGCAAGACGCGAAAAGCACAAAGCTCAAATGACCGACATACAAAAACGGACAAGGCTCGATACAAACAATGCACGGCGTAGACTGAAACGGACTTTGCGCAAAGCGGAGGCGAAGAAAAAAAAAGAAAAAAATAGCGCGTCACAAATAATGGACAAACATGCCCGTCGCGGACATCAAGGCCACACACCTGTTAAACGCTTACGCCAGAAGAAACAACTGGCAATACAAATAATGAATTTACACGTTGTTATCAAAAAGGTCAGATTAGACTGCCTCCTTTACATTCATATCCTGAATATCTAAAGAGGCTTCTAACTAACGATGTACCTGAAAGTAAAAACTTTATGAACTGCATTACATCCTACAATAGTTCATTTGCTTTTGCATCTAGCAGAGTACATATCAGGCCACCAAAAGGCAATGGCCCATACTGCTTTCGCATATGTGGACAAATATTGCATCGCATTGGAACAGTGCACCCTGAAACAAATCAACAACGCAAATATGCACAAATCTACATCCTAGATATCAACGCATGAACCTTCCTGAAAACAAACAATGCACGGAGCCTATAATGAGAAACGTCATTCATGTCATAAACAATCACCCATTAGCTAAGTCTATAAAAATGCTACATGATGTTGAAAAGGAGGCAAATACAAAAGCAAATGCAGAAGTTATAGCGGCAACTACAATTGCTTTGGTCTTGATAAAGGACAAAGAACAAGATCCAAGACGATACAATCTGCCCGTCGTTAATGAAGTGGCAATTGTCTTTCAAAGTAAAGATGGTGAGCCTCCATTTCACAGAGATATTGTTCTACATTTACGTCCTGATAAGAACAACACACCTACATTCCAACGCATAGACATTTGCTTTCCGCTTCTTAATACTTTAACATACCCCATATTATTTCCAACTGGACAGGAAGGATGGAGTGCTACAATTTCAAGAATTAAAAAACAGCAGGCACAGAGATGATCACGTGTATCCATGAAAGAATATTTCTCCTACACACTCTCAGTAAGGGACGACTTTAATCCATTACTCAATGCAGGAAAGCTGACTCAACAATACATCGTTGACGTTTATGTTCGAGCGGAATCAAATGATCTGCAGTGGATAAAAAACAACCAGCCTTCACTTAGAGCCGATAAATACAAATCGCTGCTGGACTACATTAATCGGGATGCTGACATCATGGAGCACATTCCAATAAAACATTAATATATGCCAAACACTCTATTTGTTATTTCTATGCGCATCATCCAAAGCTGCACACTATTCTATATCTAATTCATACATCTCACTCTTTGTCATGTCCCAACGCCAGGGGTTGGCGAGCGAAGCGAGCAGGGGGCGGAGCCCCCCAGTGTTAAAAGAAGACGCCTATTGAAAGGTACTTTGTTAAATAAAAAAATAAGTTAATTTGAACCCAGAACTATTGTGGCCATTATATATATATATATATATTGTCACACACATGCCTTGAGTAAGGGCAGTTCCGAGTCATACCAGGATGTGACAGAATGCAGTTTGATGCTTATCCAATGCCACGAGTGGACGACCGCCTCGAGAGGCTTGGATAGGCTCAATATCTGACCACACTGGACATGACAAGGGGGTACTGGCAGGTTCCTTTAACGGACTAGCGGACACTGGCAGTATTGTGTTCTTCCATTTGGGTTACACAGGGCTCCAGCAACCTTCCAGTGTCTGGTGGACAAAGTGCTCAGGCCTCATAACTCATACAGTGCTGCCTACCTGGATGACGTGGTCTTCTATTCCAGCACATGGATGGAACACCTACAGCAGGTAAAAGCAGTATTGTGGGCACTTGGTGAGGCTGGGCTTCGGATTAATCCCAAGAAATGTTTCTTTGGATTGAGCAAAGCCAAGTATTTAGGCTACCTGGTGGGTCGGGGTACCGTGAAGCCACAGTGGTCCAAAGTAGATGCCATTTTGAAATGGCCCCATCAGCAAACCAAGCGGCAGGTCCAAGCCTTTCTCTGGTTAGCAGGGTACTACCACCGGTTTGTGCTCCGATTCTTGGAGAGGGCGGCACCCTTGACTGATTTGACAAAGAAGCGGGCCCCAAACATTGTGGTATGGACTGAAAAGACAGGCGCTGCATTTAGTGACTTGAAGCAGGCCCTTACGTTCGCACCTATTTTGAAAACACCTAACTTTTCTTTACCTTTCATCCTACAGACGGACGCTTTGGACACAGGCCTGGGGGCCGTGCTGAGCCAAAGTGTCAGTGGTGTGGAACACCTCATCATGTTCCTGAGCTGGAAACTGTTGGACCAGGAGACCAGGTATGCGGCGGTGGAGAGAGAGGCTTTGGCAATTAAATGGGCGATTACTCAGCTGAGGTACTACCTGTTGGGCCAGGAATTCACCCTTGTCATGGACCATGCACCTTTACAGTGGATGGCCCTGCACAAGGAGTCGAATCCGCAGGTCACCAGGTGGTTTCTTGACCTCCAGCCATACAAGGTTTCACTTGTTCATCGTCGGGGCACTCTTCACACGACGGGTCTGGGCTCGGGGGGGGGGGGGGGGGGGGTGTCAGGGGCCTTGTCACACACGTGCACATGGGAGGCAGCTAAAGGGCTTGAGTAAGGGCAGTTCTGAGTCATACCAGGATGTGGCAGAGTGCACTGACTCTTTTTCTCCCTTTCCTGTAGACCATTCACGGGAGATTCCACCTGGCCCTCTTGACGTCACTTCCGGGACCGAGCCTATGGAAGGAGACCTTGCCGGCTCCGGCCCCTGTGATGTCACGTCTGGGCTCGAACCAATGGCTGAAGACCTTCATGAGCCCAACCCCTTTGATCTCACTTCCTTTAAAAGACTCCACCTTTTCCCTATTCCCTCAGTTCTGTTTTGGACTCGGTTTTGTGTACATCAGTGCTGTATCTAATTTACGACTTTGCAGCCAGGAAATCAATTATACGGGTGGCAGCTCTAAACCTTTCTATGACTCTGAGTCGAGCTTGTGACAATATATATATTGTATATACAGTGATCCCTTGCTATATCGCGCTTCGCCTTTCACGGCTTCACTCTATCACGGATTTTATATGTAAGCATATTTAAATATATATCGCGGATTTTTTGCTGGTTCGCGGATTTCTGTGGACAATGGGTCTTTTAATTTCTGGTACATGCTTCCTCAGTTGGTTTGCCCAGTTGATTTCTCTCTCTCTCTCTCTCTCTTGCACTGACTTTTTCTGATCCTGACGTAGGGGGATTGAGCAGGGGGGCTGTTCGCACACCTAGACGATACGGACGCTCGTCTAAAAATGCTGAAAGATTATCTTCACGTTGGCTACCTTCTGTGCAGCTGCTTCGTGAAGCGACAAGCTGCACAGTGCTTCGCATACTTAAAAGCTCGAAGGGCACGTATTGATTTTTTTATCTGTCTCTCTCTATCTCTCTCTCTCTCTCTGCTCCTGACGGAGGGGGTGTGAGCTGCCGCCTTCAACAGCTTTGTGCCGCGGTGCTTCGCATACTTAAAAGCAAACAGCCCTATTGATTTGTTTGCTCCTTTGAAGAGGAAGATATGTTTGCATTCTTTTAATTGTGAGACTGAACTGTCATCTCTGTCTTGTCATGGAGCACAGTTTAAACTTTTGAAAAAGAGACAAATGTTTGTTTGCTTGTTTGTTTGAATAACGTTCCTGTCTCTCTACAACCTCCTGTGTTTCTGCACAAATCTGTGACCCAAGCATGACAATATAAAAATAACCATATAAACATATGGTTTCTACTTCGCGGATTTTCTTATTTCGCGGGTGGCTCTGGAACGCAACCCCCACGATGGAGGAGGGATTACTGTACTTGTGACAGTATATATATATATATACTAGCCATGGAACCTGTTGAAGACCAGTAACAGAATAATTATAAAATATTTTCTATCTCTTGCATTACATATACCTTCAGAATACCTTCATATAGTACCTTTGTATTTGCTTGTGCGAATGTCTTGTAATTGCCACTTTGTCTCCCAAGGACATTCATGTAAAGCAGGCTTCTCAGACTATTATTTTCTAGGCAACTTTCTCAGCTCCTGTTTGGCTTTATACTTGCCATCTTTTAAGACGACTTTCTCAGCATGCCTTATATCCTTTCACTCACACTTACGAATCTCACACTTGCACTTTCTCTTTCGTCGCGTCACCAAAACCAAACTGACCAATCAGGTACACACACACACACACACACACGCAAAGAAAAAACATTACTCTGTTTTTCTGAACTAAAAAAAAAACACCCACTGGCTTGGCAAATAATGATTCTAGTGTTAAAAAGCTTGGTTAAGATGTTGGATAATAACTGAATCACCCTTTACAACTGAAAAACTGTGTTAGCCTTTTTAAATGACTGTTATTGGCCTGTGTTACCAATGACAAAATATGTAAACCAGCATCTCATATTGTGCTATTACATTGCCTTGAGATAGGGCCCACAATAGCCTAGTACTAAATTAAGGGTATATATTATTTTCATAATTAATTCTTGCCTTCTGCTCCTATACTGCATTTCTTCACACTAAAACTTCATTGTAGCATATACTGTAGGTTGTTGATTAATTACTGGAGCAATGCTCAGATTAGAATCTGCTAATCCTTCAGTGGACATTGGTGGACATTTGTTAGACATTCTAGATTTACTAATCTAATGCACTCTGACACCAGATCAAGCATTTTAAAAATTCTTATTCAAGATTAGAAGCTAATTAAGCAAATACATTTTCTTTCAGTTTACAGGAAATTTGTTAATTGAGTGAAATGATCTTTTTACCAGTAGATTTCAGGTGGGCTTACTATTTTATTTTTAAAACAAACAATATGCTGCTTCAGTTAGTGTTACTCTGCATCATTATAGTGGAATAAATGAGTTTCACAAACCATCAAATATTTGGTATCAGTACGATTTTGACTCACCATTTAGGAAGCTCAGATTACAAGGATCAATTTCCTTATCTTTGGCCGGTTTGCATTTTTTGCTCAGCCTCCAGAAATTTGCAAATTGAGCTCCAGTGCCACCTCTTATCCCCACATTATTTTCAAAGTCATCAACAGAATTGTCATTATAGTTTCCACAAAGGCCTATAGTGAGAGTACAAATGGTTAAGAGAATTTCAGTCCTTCATATAAAGCTGTGGTACACAGTGTATCACACTACTATTCTGTTTTTTAGATTGGGAGAGGGAACCTACATCCAGAAAACCAGGTGTAGTTCATAAATATTATTATCATTATCACACATGCAAATCTATTATCCTGAATTCCTTTACTTTAAAATTGCTCTTCATGCCTGGATAATGAAAAATTGCACACTTATTTCAAAGTACTTGACTATACCTACCAGGTATTCGTGTGTATTGTGAGGGGGTGACTGGCAAGTAATCAGGTGGAGGGGGCTCCACAATGTAGGCAAAAGGTATAGGAAAACCACATCAGACAGTAGTTACTATGTATTGCTTACAATATTTTGCGATTAACACTGATTTTGCATTTTTAATTTTGCTTTCCCTATATATGTTCATATTTATTTTTACTCAGAGCAAGTTAAAAGATTTTTTTCATAACCAATTGTCTTGATAACTCAGAAATAACTAGACTTCAAAATAGTGTATACAGACAAGCTGCATTAAGGTACATTAGTATACACTTACATAGTAGTAAACAAGTTAAAATTAAATTCAGCTTAAAAATATCATATTTGTATCAAAGATATTCCTGTTGAAATACACTAGTTTAACGTGATTTAAGTTTGATACCTTTTGTAGATCCAGAGAGGGCCAAGTCTGCACACAAGAAAACACAGATGGTGGGTGACAACTCAATTTGAATCACTATGCCAACCTCTGTATTTATCTGTACAAAATTTGATGACAGCTTGTAGACAGTGATGTTTTCTTTAAGAAAAAAAAACAAAGAATAGATCTTCAGTAAAGAAACTCGGTAAAAGTAAAGCAAAAATGGCTAGCATATCTAGGATGACCAATTAAATTAGATATAAATGCATACACTTCTCTTGGGACTGACTAAAACAGTTAAATGCAAGAATAGTGATAAATGAAGATAATTGTCACTTATTTGTCAGGATCCTATTAGTATAGGTCTGCGCAGTTATTTTGCTAACTACTACAGTAGTTATGATCCAGTTTTATTGTGTACTGATTTGTTCTACTTATTTTGTATAATTTCTTTTGTCATTTTTTGTTATAACACTCATGAACATCCTAGTTATGCTTAAAGCAATGGTACAGTAGTTAAACTACAACAGCCTGAAGCCTGAATGTAGCATGGAACATACAGTATAACTTTGGTTTTAATTTTGAAAACAATCTAAGGCTACACTCACACATTATTTTCACTCATATTTGACAAACCTATTATGTTTTTTGAGAGGTTTGTTCAGCAAAAAATGACTTGGAATTGCAACTTTCAGTAAGGACTTACACTACTTTCGAGGTTTAATACTACCTGACATCTCACTCCAACCAGTTCTGGCGTTATGATCATATGATCAGGAGTTCCAGATATGGAAAAAAGAGAGTAAGGCCTATAAATATTCCACAAAAGGCTTCACTAGCCAGACCTCAAAAATAGCCTCAAGAAGAAAAAAAAAATAGAAAAGTACCAGGTAAAACTCCTCACAGTAAAAAACAGCACAAAAAGAGTTGCCTAAAAGGCCATCTTACCCAAACAAGTCCCAATGCTAAAAATGAGAAAAAAAACAATACTTACAATAAGAGTCTAAATAACTACAATACTCGACTGCTGGGTCTCACTTCTAGCTAGAATAAATAGGCACACTAGGGTGGCCCCACTTCCGGGGGCTGTTTCCACAAAACACAGAGCTCAACTAAGAAATGGTAAGTCAAACTAACAGAAATAAAAGAAAAACATGAAAAATAATAACTCAAAATTAATGAAGGCTACAATAAAATATAAAATACACATAAACTAGAACTGGTACAAACACCTGACTCTTCTCTTATGTCCACAGATTTCAAATTTCAGATATGGCAATGATAGTTGCATTCAAAATGACAGGTATAATTTTTCATTTTCTATTTCTCCTCTTTGCCATCAATTTGTGGCACTAAAAGCAATTGTGTAATACAGCAGCAGTCATCTGCCTATTAGATTGTATCTGCCTGCCAAAATTGTTTTTATTCTTCTTGCATTTGTGGGGCATATTCAAGAAAGATATCCATTCTCATATCAGATTTGGATCACTCACAAAGTCATTTTGTCAAAGAAAGGAAAAAAAAGAAAAACATTCAAATGTGAGAGAAAAATCAGAACACAGTCGCTTATCTGCAGTGTGAATTCTCGTTTTCATGGACAAATCAGATAAAGTTTCTGATAGATTGGGTGTCTGTGGATTGTGGACAACAATATAAAAAATAGGATCAACTTTTTAAATTGAAGACAAGACTCTTGGCAAGTGAATGAGGGACAGGGATGAGTTTTTAATTCAGAATTCTATTTCACTGCATTTGCTGTCTGTGGGAAATATGTTACAAGTAATGACAGATTTTTTATTGATATTTTTTTCCTGTTGTTCAGAGTTGGATTCCATAGATGTCCATTCTTATCAGAAACTTTATTATGTCCATTCCCTGTCATATCAAATCATGAGATTAAAATTTTTACTAGGCCATGACTATAAACCATACAGGGCAAGAAACATACAAAAAACAGTTTTTCCTTTAAGATGTCCAAAACCTTTATTGCAGCTATGCGTTTCTGAGACCCTTAGTACGGCTTTACTTAATATCAGAGCTTTAATTATGTTAATAATCTTATGACTGACAGGAAAGAAGACTTTCATTTCTTGTGAAATGTGGTTGAGTATTGACTGTGCTGCAGGGTTAACAGACCCAGAACCCATTATCCACTTCCCCAATGTAACCATCCTCCCTGCATTTTTAATTTTACTCAAGTTTTCAACAAAATGACTGGGTATTTCCTCTTGCCATTTAAACAATAAACAACCAATCTGGGTAGTTACCAAATATCAAAATACATGTCTTTTGAGTAGCTCACTGTAGTTATTCATAGAGTATTGCTTTCTCTTACACCTGAAATTCATCATCATCCTCCGACATAATTAAAAAAAAAAAAGATAAAATTTCAGATTTATTAGCTATAACAACAACAAGCCTTGACAGATTTCTTAACGTAGGCAAGTCCAGTTTTCATGTTGATATCCAGTGTGACCAGAAAGCAAGCAAATTTATTAACCTATTTCATTCTTAAGATCACAAATCAAAAGGTCATCCAGCTAACACACAAGAAAGGTCACATGCTAAATGTAGTTATTTAAAATTAAAATAATGCAGACATTGATATATCAAGTCATTACTGTATTTGTACTGAATTGTAGAAAAATCTATGAATAGTACTAAAAAGCAGCAAACTATTAAAAATGTTATTTTGATACTGCAGTTGCTTATAGGTTTGCTAATATTTTGAATAGTCTTATTGTAATATGGCTCATAGTTTAAATAGTAAGATGGAAAATTGTATTGCTAAGTTTAGGACGAGCCGAAAAACTATTTAGAACTCTTCAACTATTATAGTAGTGTGGAAAACATGAGCCGTATGTAAACTCAAAAAAAGAGCATAGTAAGCCTGAATGAAAATAAAGAACCAAAATTAAAAGACCACTATGAACTTGTAAGGGATCATATAACTAAATACAACACAGCGTTTAACGTGAGAGCCATTCACTTTCTAAACAATACAGGAAATCCAAGAGATTTGTTTTCAATTTCTTATTGCCTTTAAAATCTACTTGCATCTATAAAAAAAATTCTGAAAGCTTTAAACTGTGTTAAACTGAAAAGGTTCAACTCCTTCTTCTCGGGCCTAGAAACAGCACAGTTGCTCTTCAATATACTTTCTGTAGTGCTATTTTTTTTTTTTTAAATAAAATGGAAATCAAAATTCCAGGGGGTACTCCAGGTGGGGCCTATACAGCTGGTAGTGCTTTAAGTTGGTTTCAGTCTTATGAATTTGTTGAGGAGCCTAACAGTTAAAGTGAAGTCAGACTGTGGTCCCAGGTGTAAGTTTCCTCCTTCCCAGCCAGGTGAGAAGGAAGGAAAAGAAGTCAATAGTATCAGTATCTGCAGAGGTGGGTAGTAATGAGTTACACTTACTCCGTTACATATACTTGAGTAACGTTTTAAAAAAATTGTACTTCTAAGAGTAGTTTTACTGCATCATACTTTTTACTTTTACTTGACGCTGACGTCCGAGGTTCAATTCCCCGAGCGGGGAGCAGTAGAGTGTGTACACCTGATGAGCCCAAATGAGGGCGAAACACGTGTCACGTACTCTTTGCATTATTTGACAGTAAACTATGCAACTTTTACTTGAGTACTTTTGTGAAGAAGAAACGCTACTCTTAGTCCGCTACACTGGGCAACACTTGACAACACTTGACTCGTTACTTTTTTCATTTATACATTAGATACGCTATATTTTTGCCAAAGAGAAGTCACCATAGGATCTACTGCAAGACTGTTTCACCAATCAACCGTAGCAACAATAATCACATGACTCCGTTTCACCAATCAAACGTAGCCATGCAGTCACATGACCACACACAAACTTCCTACGTCTGCAGCCTGTGAAGGACTTTTAGTCATGCGGGGCTCCTGTTCACTGCTAAATGGCCACAGCTTCACTGCAAGAACCTTGAGAGCCAACTCCTGCTGAAGCTCAGCCATCGCTTCACTGAGTGAAGAACAAGCATGTACTTTTTTACTCTTACTTGAGTAATTTTTTGGATGACTACTTTTTTACTTCTACTTGAATAATATTATCTTGAAGTAACGCTACTCTTACTTGAGTACAATTTTTGGCTACTCTACCCACCTCTGCATATCTGTAGGTCTACATAACAAAGTTAGGATAGGGTCACCACAAGACCCTTCCATGGTAACACAGCATTATAATGGAAATTCTTTGTAGTTCTGGCACTTGTGCATCACAGATTCATGATACTGTATTACGTTGTGCTGGATAATGGATGGATGAATGGATGGATGGATGAAAGGACTGGTTTTGAGCCCACTGTTTTTCTCAGTTTACATTGTCCAGTTATTCTAGAATGCACAGTGAACTATCAAAGCTATGCAGACAATACAAAGGTTTCCCTATTAATAGCACCAGATGATCCTGAGGCTCTAAGCTCTCTTATACTGTCTTATTAGCATTAAAGAATAGGTGAATACTAATTTCTTCAACCAAACAAAGAAAAAAACTAAATTTTACTTAGTGGCAGAAATAAAAAAAAATTGAGAAGCTAGGAAAATCCTGATCATCTTGCCTAAGAGATCAATTTTCAGCTATTTTTATAGTTTTAATTTGTATTTGAGAATATTTTTGTACGTCTTAATACGTCCAGTCCACAGAGACCTATTAATTTGGATGCTGTTGATCTCTATTTAGGTCCTAATTTTCAGCACTCTAATTAAAGACAGCATTGATCATTAAACATGATGACGATTTTCACTTTATTACCATTGGGTCTGAAAGAAGTACCATTAACACATTTTAAACATCAATAAATCCTAAAATAGTATCATTATCAGGATGCCTCATAATTACGATTCTGAACCAAGTACTTCCTCACATTTTCTTTTATGTAATACAAATATAACTCTCATTATTAAAGATGAATATTATTAATGCTGTTGGGCAGCAAAAATGTAAGAAAGTTAGCTCTCATTTATATCAAACAGAGATAAAACACCAGCATAACTGCTGTTAAGGTGAAGTATAAGGATCTAAGGTGTGTGTCGTTCAACACTGCATAACTTATGCAAAGGGCCAATATGAATTACATGCAGGATTTACAATACACCATAACATATGGCACACAACTGATGCCTATAGATGCTATCTGAAAACACTACAGTGCAAAAAGTCATTTTTTGTAAATGCTCATTCAAAATCTAAGATAGTAGTAAGTTCAGTTCCAAGAGCTTCTTAGAATTTCCACAATATATACCACAAGGCTACTTTGTGCACCAGTGTGGGTCAGTTTGCATCTTGATCAGACTTAAGGCAGAGTGGTGGTTCTGAGGCTAGAGATCTGCACTGGCAATCAGAAGGTTGCCGGTTCAAATCCCCTATATGTCAATAGGGTCTCTGCTCTATTGGGCCCTTGAGCAAGGCCCTTAACCTGCAATTGCTGAGTGCTTTGAGTAGTGAGAAAAGCGCTATATAAATGCAAAGAATTATTATTAAGTAAATTATACTGTGTACACTAACTGGTGTCAGCTCATTTCAGCTCAAAATATTCTTCACTACTCCCCAAAATAATCCATATGCAAAAGAGATCAGGAAAGTTATCATATTATTTAAAAAGGAAAAAGAGCTGACCTTGATATTTACAGCTGTGTTAACTTATCTAACTAACTGACACAAAAATAAAATGGTTAGTGTGGCTGCCTTAGGCCAGGTTTATACTTCACGCGACGTGACGTATGCTCCAGCGGACACTCCTGCTATGCAACGTTGTACTGTTTATACTTGCGCATGTATTTTACATAAATCTGGAAGAATCCACCAGGTGGCAGTACAAGATATTATCATGGTGAGAACAGGTTCGGCTTTGCTGTGTTGTGAATTGTCTGGAACACCCATTAAATTCCGATGACACCTTACCGCAATATCTCTGAAAAGGATGTTTAATGATTCAATCCATCAATCCAGGGATGTGTCCATTCCAGCAAGCATTGGCAACAAGGGAGAAACAATCTCTAGATGGGGCATCACCTCATTTCAAGGTAAATACAAGCACTCACATACACTTGCGTCATTTTAGTGTCACCAAATCTGCATATCTTTGGAAGGAAACAGGAGCACTCTGTGGAAACCCAGCAGGAAAACATGTAAACTCCAGGCAGGGAATACAAGTGATGTGACTCCCTGCGAGACAGCAGTGCTACCGCTCCGCCACTGTGTCACCCCCATGTGTGTAATTATTAACAGTATTCATTATTTAAACAAAATTAATGATATATCTGTAAATTGTAACGTACTTTAATGCATTTCATCATGAAAGTCATATCAAGTATAAATCTAAGGATTCTAAATGTGCAGAGAGTTTTTAATGTAAAATTTAATTTGTGTTCTGTGTGGTGATCTATTGCTGTTTGCCACTGCTGTCAGGTCAGGAGGAAACCCCAGAAAAAAAAGACGGCACAAAAGATGGTATGTGAGACTTAAAATGTATCGTGTCATTACGATTGGGAATATGCGACACTTGAATATAAAAGCACCACGAATGCATCTGTATGTCGGCATTTTGCTTCACCATATCGAACCATTCATCAAACATTGAAGCGCGCACCTCGATCCCGTAGAATCCGCATAGAGGCTTTCTGTCACATGTAGATAGTGAACAAAGACTTTGACGTCATGTTCCGACTTTTATCACACTGCGCCCTCCGACTATTTGCTGGTACTACAACTCTTGCATGCATTGCGTTAATTTTTGAGGACCTGCTCAGAGGATGTGTCAAATGAACACTGGGAATGCGTGGTAGCCATGATGCGTGCATGTACTCGTTCTGAGCGTGAAGTATAAACAAGCCCAAACAGTTCCAGACTTATGATTTAAAATCCTCACTCTACGAATGTCTGGAGCTTATATGCTCTTTCCGTTTTCATGTGTATCCCCCCTGCCCCCACATACACTTTGTTTTTCTTGTGGTACTGGGCACACATGAAAAAAATTGACTTGATTTGTGAAGCCAAAGTCCAACTAATCCCTCAACCCTTCATTTACTATTCATAAAATACAAAAATACAAAAGCTAACATCCAACTTTTTTTACACAGCCTTTAGTTTTAAAATAAAACAGTTTGATAAATTAAGCATGCCCCCAGGAATCATCAGTATTTTCCCATTTGTTCTAATACTCACAATAATGGCATGCCCACATGCACATGCAAACTCTTACCTGAATTGTAAGGAAATTTTTGCCGACCATTTTTAAAAATGTGGACATCTTCTTTATTGACTCGTATCATAATCTGCATATAATAAAGATATTAGTTTCAGAACTTTAAAAGCTCAGTGAGTAAAGTCTTGAGCAGAAATGGAAGATAATAAAGCAAAAAGAGCTTGTGTAAAATTATTAAATAACCTTTTCCAAGGTGGTTTATATCAACAACTATACTGCAAAAGGGAAGAACTGTGGTTGTCCAGTGAATGTTTATGGCCCCTTGTCGGTTTCATTTTTGCCTTTAATCAGCTTCATTTACAACCAAAGTTCCAAAAAAGATGGGACACCGTGTAAAATGTAAATAAAAACAGAATGCAATGATTTGCAAATCACATATACTCATTTTACTCAAAATAGAACATAGAAAATACGGCAAATGTTGAAAGTGACATTTTACTATTTCATGAAAAATATTAACTCATTTTGAATTTAATGGCAGGAACACATCTCAAAAAAGTTGGGACGGGGCAACAAAAGGCTATAAAAGTAAGTGGTACTAAAAAGAAAGAACCGGAGGAACATTTTGCAACTAATTAGGTTAATTGGCAACAGGTCAGTAACCTGATTGGGTATAAAAAGAGCATCTTAAAGAGGATGAGTCTCTCAGAAGTAAAGATAGGCAGAGGTTCCCCAATCTGCAAAAAAATGCATCGACAAATTGTGTTTTCAGAATAATGCTCCTCAAGTTAAAATTACAGTTTGAATTTCTCAGTATCTACAATATATAATATCATCAAAAGATTCCAGAATCAGGAGAAATCTGTGAGCACAGGACAAGACCAAAAATCGATATTGGATGCCCATGATCTTCTGGCCCTCAGGCTGCACTGCGTTAAAACAGACCTGATTCTGTCATGGAAATCACTGCATGGGCTCAAAAACACTTCCAGAAATCATTGTCTGTGAACACAGGTCGCCGTGCCATCCACAAATGCAGGTTAAAGCTCTATCATGAAAAGACGAAGCCATATGTGAACATGATCAAGAAATGCCGCAGTCTTCTCTGAGCCAAAGCACATTTAAAATACACTGAGGCAAAGTGGAAAACTGTTCTGTGGTGAGATGAATTGAAATTTGACATTCATTTTGGAAAACACGGACGCCACGTCCTCAGGACTAAAGAGGAGAAGGACCATCCAGCTTGTTATCAGCACTCATTTTAAAAGCCTGCATCTCTGATGGTATGGGATGCATTAGTGCCTGACTAGAGCTGCTGATTAACTGTACAGAATGCATCTCTGTTGTCAGTCATTAGCATTAAAACATAAATAACATGATAGTTATACTTTGTTACTAACCCTCACCTATTCTGTTTTTCTTCTCGGTACTCAAATGTGGCACTTAGTGCCAGGGCCCACCTGCTAAGTTGTTTTGCCTGCCTAATCATCCCTGATGGAGGATCGCAGGAATCGTGGGGTAGAGGGGTCTTTTCATCAGATTGGCTGGCCCAGCGCAGTTTCAGCTGTGGATTGGCCAAATGGGGGAGGCAGCTTGATGGCTGAGGTCTCCAGGACTCTAAACAAATCGAAATCATATTATGTGATATCATCTACTATTAAATTCTGCTCCATACTTGTAATTTTTTTTATTTTTTATACTGTATTGAGGATTTGTATTGTATTGACCCCCTTCTTTTTGTCACCCACTGCACACCCAACCTACCTGGAAAGGGGTCTCTTTTTGAACTGCCTTTCCCAAGGTTTCTTCCATTTTTTTTCCCTGCTAGGGTTTTTTTTTTGGGAGTTTTAAATTGTCTTCTTTGAGAGTCAAGGCTGGGGGGCTGTCAAGAGACAGGGCCTGTTAAAGCCCATTGTGGCACTTCTTGTGTGATTTTGGGCTATACAAAAATAAATTGTATTGTATTGTATTGTATTGTATTGTATTGTATTGTATTGTATTAGTGCCTATGTAATGGGCAACTTGCACATCTGGAAGGGCACCATCAATGCTGAAAGATATATACAGGTTATAGACCAACATATGTTCCCATCTAGGTGACCTCTTTTTCAGGGAAGGCTTTGCATATTTCATCAAGACAATGCTAAACTGCATACTGCATGTATTAGAAAAGCATGGCTTCATAGTACAAGAGTCCGGGTGCTGAACTGGCTTGTATACAGTCCAGACCTTTCACCAACTGAAAACACAAAATGAAAAATACAACAAAATAAATCCAGGACTGTTGAGCAGCTAGAATCCTACATCAGACAAGAAAGGGACAACCATCCTCCCCCAAAAGTCCAGAAACTGGTCTCTTCAGTTCCCAGACATTTACAGACTGTTAAAAGAAGAGGGGATGCTACACCATGGTAAATATGGCCCTGTCCCAACTTTTTTGAGACATGTTGCTCCCGTCAAATTCAAAATGACCTTATTCTTTTCTTAAAATGGTACATGTTCTATTGTGAATAAAATATCGGTTTATGGGATTTGGAAATCATTGCATTCTGTTTTTTTACATTTTACAGCGTCCCAACTTTTTTGGAATTGGGGTTGTACTTTGGACTAGTATAGCGTACTTGGATTTTTTCCCCGTTGAATTTTAAATTTTTTTCATTCTTTTTGTGTTGTTTGATAATGACATCTAATTTTATATTGTGCTAATTACTAATGCACTCATCAGTTGCTTAATGGACATCAAGTTCTTTAGTTTGAACTTTACCTTAAAAGTAAAGACAGCCAATATTTCCAAATTTCTCTTTTTCTTTTAAATAGTCAAACTTGACAGTGTTTGAGTTGTAATAAACTGTACAAAAATGCATTCCAACTGAATCAATTACACAATTTTTGTTATTTAAGATATTAATCTTGACCAATCAAAAAAATAAAAGACAAATTTCTTCTTTTTATTAAATTGTTGCTTAATGCCACATACTGTTTCCTTGTGATATGGAATTCAGGGTAATTTTAAACTCAGAGTGGTCACGTTTTTGAGAAATTTAGAAATTGTATGCTGCAAGGAAACATGCAGTGTACTGCACAGTATGTTGTGTTGGTTGTTTGCTAGTTTTATTCAACTGTCCTGTCTATTACAATAGGAGGAGGAATCAGACTGCTGTAGAAAAACTGGCCAGCCAATGTCCAAGTAACTTTAACCTAACCAGTCTGTTATTACTGCTTATGCCTGGTCTCTTTGGATGACTGAAATATATCTGACATGGAGAAATAACAGTGCTGCATCATTTAGACTACATCAATAGCTAGTGAACTTATCCCACAGCAGGATACATTATATGGCCAAATGTTTTTGGACACTGGACCATCACACCTACAATAGATTAGCTTCTTGGACATCACATTCCAAAACCATGGGCCTTTATATGGAGTTAACTCCACCACATCCACCTTTTACGGCTGTAACAGCTTCTATAATTCCGGAAAGGCTTTCCTCAAGATTTTGGAGTGTGTCTGTAGTAATATGTGTCCATTCAGCCAAAGGAGCATTTGTAAGGTAAGATACTGATGTTGGTCAGGAAGACCAGGCTTATGTTCTCCACTCCAATTTAACCTAAAGATGTTCAATAGACTTAAGATCAGGGCTCTATGCAGACCATTCAGTTTCCTCCACACCAAACCTGTCAAAGTATGTCTTTATGCAATTGGCTTTGTGAACTAGGACACAGTCATGCTGGAACAGAAACAGGCTTTCTCCAAACTGTTGCCACAAACTTAGTTGTGTACCGTTGTCTAAAATGTCTTTGTATGCTGTAGCATTAATAGTACCCTTCACTGGAACCAGGGGGCCTAGCCAAAACCCTCATAAACAGCTCCAGTCTATTATCCCTACTCTACTAAACCATACAAGTAGGCATTATGCAGTCCAGAAAGTAGCGTTCTCTTGACATCTGCCAAATTTAGATTAATCCATCAGACATTTCTACTGCACCAGAGTCCACTGGACTCTGTCAATTTGTGGGGTCTTCCACTTTGTGGATGAGCTGTTGTTCCTCCTATAATCTTCCAATTCATAATGATAGTACTTGTTGACCGGGGCAGATCTAGCAGAAGAGATATTTTACCTACTTTTGACAAAGGTGGCATCCTACGACAGTGCCACATTTAAAGTCCTTCAGCTCTTCAGTACAATCCATTCTACTGCCAATGTTTATCAATGGAGATTGCATGGCTGCGTGTTTGATTCTATGCATCTTAACAATGAGTGTGGCTGAAACACCTTAATACAATAGTCTGGAGAAGTATCCAGATACTTTTGGCCATACAGTGTACCTTCTTTAACTGCACAAGGAATTCGACAATTTGTACTCTTAAATAAAAAAAACATGATAAATTGACAAGCAATGCAACTAAAACAATATGTAAAAAAGGAATGCAATGAAAAGGAGATACCTCAGAGGACTTGTAAATAATGTCTGTCAAGCATGTTTCAGTGTCAGATACTCCACACTTGTTGAACACTGCAGCAACTATCCCATTATGTGGCATCAGGTCACTCTGTAAGAGGCACAAAAGTAGATCTTTTTGAAAAACAACTTTCATACTGCATTTGTTTTTTCCAATCTCATATCCATCTTGCCTATAATAATTTAAGAACTAACTGACTCTCTAAACCACTTGTTATTTCTTTACAATTTTGCTTATAAGTTGTATGCTGTTTATGCTTTGTGTCTGCCAGGAAGAACTTAACATTCTTAGATTCCAATTATTAAACATAAAAATACAACAATTTTTCAAATACAACAACCTACCAATTCAACTGTAGTGAAAAACATTCAATTTTTTTCAAACTGCACACTGCTTATATATATATATATATATATATATATATATATATATATATATATATATATATATTTGCTAAAATGAACCAGGAGAAACTGAATTTATAGAACTATTAAAAGCAATTTATTCAAGAGGCAATTCACATTGGAAGCATTTTTCTTTCATAAATTTTTTTTTCTGCAAAGCACCAGCAATTAATAACTTTAGCGCAGCTGTTTCAAATAGTTTATAACCAAAGAAAGGAAAATTAAGTATGGACCAGAAGCTGTTTCAATTAGTTTATAGCCTGGAAAAGTAAAACAGTACCAGCATCCTTTATACAGTAAGAGCAGTCAATCATTCAAATGTGTACAATGCCAGAAGTCCCAAAGCTTGATGTGAAACCTTTAACATAAATATGGCTCCTCTGAGAGACCAAAGAGTGAAAACAAAAGGTAGCAACAACATAGGAAGCAACCTTAGAGATCAAGACACGTGTGAGCATTTCATCTGAACACTGGAGAACATAAGCAATGAATAACATCAATTGTTAAATCAAAAGCCACCCAGAACAACATGAACTCCTGATATTGCTAATTTTTCCATAAGCATTTCTAAGACTATATATAAATATTGCCACACACGTACACTTGAGGGACAGTTTATGGGATCAAAAACTTGCATGTTCCCTCAAGACCAGGGGTTGATATTGCCCTTTAACTGTTTCTCCTCTTTCCCTGCAGAGCAGCCGACGAACTCTCAGACTTAAACCACTTCCGGTCCTCAGAAGACATCCAATGTCACTTCCTCTTCCGGTCCTCAAGACCCCACCTCCATCTTATGTCATCTCTGGTCCCAGAATTCCACCAACCCATTGCATCATTTCCTGTCTACCAGCTATATATGCCACCCATGCTCTCTTTTTTTCTCAGTTCGGTTTTGAGGTTATGTCTGTAAAGACATAGTACAAATGACTTTTTTTCCCCCACAAGTATACATGGTGGATCCCCAAACCTTTCACTTTGTTATTGTGTCTTCTTTTACTATATATATATTTAGCTATTTTCTATTACTGTATATCTTCTTTTTATTTGGCATTATTATATATTAATGATTATCTGTACATTTCTATAATTTGTCTTTACATCTGAGTAAATATTAGGGCACCTAGTGTGGGGATATTGCTGCTTTTTCTCACAGGGTTATAAAAGCTGAGAGGTTGCTCCTTGATATTTAGAATAAGTACAATAGAAATAAGACACTGTTGGTTTTTTTAAGTGGCCCTATAACAAAAGTGATTGAGCTTTCATGTGTCGTGATAACACCCATTGGTTTGTTTGTGCTGGTCATAGTGAGACTCTAAGTAGAGTGCTATGAGTGACAGGCATTTGGCATTGCTTTTATACATACTTTCGTGAAGGGGGTCCTATGTGGAATGTTGCTGTGTGCCTGGAAACTGGCATCACCCAAGATTTTGTCTGGATAGGCTGTCTATGTGCATGTGTGTGTGTATCAGTGTGTGTATTAATCTTCAAGTGAGGAAGTAGATGAAACTAATAAACATACCTGGAAAGTCTTACAAATTCCACAATAATATACCATTAATATAAAATTTAGTTTAGGTATTTCAAAAATGCATTAATTTCTCATTACTATTATGTACCAAAACCTTAACAAACACTTCTTTGGGTCATCATTATACTCACAAAGCATCAGTAAAGTATTTATTCATCTCTGCAATGTAACCTACTAACAATGGTTCACAATGTGAAGCGAGTCTGAGGTGGCTTAACTGAGACACATTTCTCTTGATATTACATATTTACAATCATGTCAATATGCCACACTGGAAATAGGTATAACCCATCTACTGATGCTTTATCACTGCTAAGAAAAAACACCAAAACACGCCTTTGTTAAGGTCTTGTTACATAAGAGTAAATGTGTAATAGATGCATTTTTGTAAAACCTAAAGTATTACCAAATAAACTTATAAAACCTGTAATATTAGCAGATCACAAGCTCAAAAACATTAGCATAGGAATTAGCAGAATGGGAAATTAAATATTTCTCCATATTCATTAACCAGGATCAAGTTAATTTGAAATTTATGACTCTTTATTTACACTTTATTGTGCAATTTCCTGTGGAAAAAGACCAAACTTGTTGTACTGCTCTAGGATAATTCTAATTTTTAGAAAGATGACACATAAATCTTTTTTGGTTCTGTGTTATTTTCGATTTTTTTAAAGGTATACAGTAAGTCTATGCAAACTGGAACATGCATATTGTTTCATTCAAGCCAATCCTTTCTACAAAGTCTTTTTAATGGTGTGAAGTTCTTACTTTTAGTAAGAGGTAGGTACACACTCCATGAAAGCGATATTGGCGCATATCAAATGTTGTGACAAATGATCCTCCTTGCACTGAACAGCATCTTGGACATAATTCATCCTGGCATTCGAATTTTCCCAGTTTGCATTTGCTGTAATTCAGAGAAACATACAAGACAGTATTTATGTCCATATGAAAGGTATCATCAATCATCAAACCCACTTAATCCAGTTCAGGTTCAAAGCAGGTGAGAACATATCATAGCAGCATTGGGCACAAAAAAGGAACCAACCCTAGAAGGTGTGCCAGTCTGTCAAAGGCTATACTTGCAAAGCGTCAATTTAAAGTTGCTAGTTCATATAAAATATATCTTTTAGATAAGGAAGACTAGAGTCCTTGGCGCAATATTATAGGACAATTTCAATTAGCAGGTATTTAAAAAAAATCATACCAGGGAAGTAAGAACAGCTAAACATCCATCCATCCATTCTCCAACCCGCTGAATCCGAACACAGGGTCACGGGGGTCTGCTGGAGCCAATCCCAGCCAACACAGGGCACAAGGCAGGAAACAATCCTGGGCAGGGTGCCAACCCACCGCAGGACACAGCTAAACACCTCTGAAGAATTCTAATTCAAATCCAAAAATACGTTATGATACAACTACAATCTCTAATTGCTTGGTGGTTAGTGGTTGGCATTACAGTACTCCCTTAAAGTTTAAAGGACCCAGGTCTATTTCCTAGCCATTTCAGTGTCTTCATGGAATTTGGATCCAATTTCTGTATTGGTCTTCCTCTGGCTCATTGCTTTTCTTCAAAGCTTTCCCAATCATAAAATGAAAAAAGCTAACTTAGAAAAAAAAACAAATAACTGAATGCTTTACAATACTACTTGATGGTTAATGCAGGATTCTCAGATGTAACCTATAGCCAATAACTAGAAAAGCATAACCTTACCATGTCTTGCAGGAAGACTTCATTACATCATGAGGCTGATAAACTATTCCATTTAAAACACATGGACATTTACTTATTGGAACACAGAAACCATTCTTTCTTATATCATCCAGGACAGTACCTTAAAAAAAGTAAATAAAAATGTCACATGTTCAAACAGAAAATGAGCATTTATAAAATTAATCTTGTTATTGTTTATACTCGCATTAATAAATTGTATGAAATTTATATCACTCAACTAAAGATACCTACATTTTGTCATTTTTGCTCTGTTTTAAGAATAGAGTTTTCATTTATGGGATTTTCTTTTGTCATGAATCACAATATCCATGATGTGTCCAGAAATACCTTGTAGAGCTACTCACTAAAATATAAAAAGGGGCTCAATTTATCTATCATTGTAATACAGCATCCACTGTGAAAAATATGGCAGCTACTTGCTCAGCATTGGCATGAAATGTCCTATCTAAAGGATAATGTCTTCAATGTTGTCCAATCAGCAACACAGTCAAATTTCCACATTTTTTTCTCCAAGTGCTACACAAGAGTGGCTATGTTTAGTTTCTGAGGTCTAATAGCATGAAACCTGAACACCCTGGCCCACTAGCGAAAGGTCTACCTAAGAATCAAATCGGGACAGAAATGTAATATGGCTGTTACTTTGGAAAATATAAAGAATTAGCAATGAACCAAGCACAAGTATGGAATAGTAAATTTTTGGTTGAAATCTGTGTCATAATCTCAACTTTTACATTTTTATATTTTCTGTAGTTCTCCAATTAAGAGCTATATTTGTTGTAATTCATTTGAACACTGGAACTAAGCAGTTTTTCAGTGTCCTGTGGGTCATTGGAGACAAAACTGATACTTTTTTTATTACTCAAGCATTATGCTTTGAAATAAAAGATTTTAATCATAACAGTACTTTTTGGATAATAGTAAATGTAAAGCTTAGGATACATGTGATTAGAAGTAAATAAATAAAGGTATTAACCATGCAAAATACTGTTTTTATACACCATATCAGAAGGTATAGCCCATGGTGTAACAAAATGTTAAGTAAGAAGTAGGCTAGTTACGTATTTTGCTCTTTTTTATTTTTTGATTTGACATACTTTGTTAATGTCATTTCGCCTAAGACAATGACAACAGAAGTCTGTCCATTTACAAATGTAAAACCCAAACATGCTTTGGTTTAAATGAAACCTCTGTACAACGGTTTGTAAAATCTAGAATAATCTACACCACAACTAGAAACTGATTTTAAATATTAAAGGAAAGCCTTTAGGGAAAACAATGTCATACCTGGAGGACAGAAGCAGCCAATCTGACATGTATCTGTACAAATATACTGCGGGTTGGAGCAACTGGGGATACAAGGCATGCCACATTCCTTGTAGATCTGGTTGCCTGGGCACTTTCCAATAGCTGGAATAGGAAAAAAGACAACAATTAGCATATATATCATTCCGTTAAAATCTGCAGCCCACTCTGTAATGAATGTGGCCAAAACTTATCCCTGCAGCACTAAGTGTAAGGCAGGAACTATCCCTGGGACAGTCACTAACAATTTGAAAGGTGCACTCATACACTCACAATTACTCCTATCAAGGCAATTTAACAATCAGCAATAAACGTAGCATAAAGTATTTTTGGGATTTGAGAGGGACCCAAGAAGAACATGATAATTTAACAGACAGTGAGCAGATTTGGAACTGAACTATGTCCCTGAAGCTGGGATGTAGCAGTACTAACCATCCCCATGCTGCCAGCAATTTGCATTTGCTTTCTCAAATGTGTCTTTATTTCTTGCAAGTTTTGGGAAGGATGAAAAATGTGAAATAAAAGAAAATTTATTGAAGCTTTTTTTTTGTAAGAGATAAAGCATTCTAATAAAGGGGTTGTGCACTAGGAGCAAGCACTGCTGTTTTTTGAGTTCTTTATATATGAAATCTTTCAAAATTTCATAATTAGAGCTTTTGGACAGGGTTATATTTTCTTTCAGTGTTAGTCATTGGGAACAAATACAATGCTACCTTACTTTGTAACTGGTAGTCTCTGCAGAATTGTAATGAAATTGATCTGGCACTCTTTAACACTGATTGATTCTAACTAGATCAGATTGTGAACCTGAATATTACCATGTTTCAACCCTAACAATATGTGATAACTGATATGTGACTATTGCTTGTTTTACAACATGGCATTGGAGACAATGTAGTGTGGTGCTAATGTGGTGAATCATGCGTTGAAAATGAAAAAATAAAAATAAAAACTGTTTTATATAGCAAACTTGTTGAGTGGGCAGGAACAACAGAGATTAGCACTTCAACAGTATTAAGTTAACGCAAGAACAATACACCAGTTCTCTTCATTTTTGGAATTTGTTACAAACCTCATATATTGTACATACATAGTATATTTACAATATTCTGTGAATATCTTGGTATTTTGCAGTTTTTGCATTACAATTTGCACAAATATAAGCAAATATATTTGCTCAACTGGAGAATCCCAACCCACCACCTTTAAGTAATGTCCTATACTATCTGCAGTTGGATAGGGGATCAATTTTGGTTTTGTTAAGATTGATTTGATTGTATGCATTCTTATTTGCTTATAATTAAAAGTAATAAAAAATACAAGTTTACAATATGTCTTTAAGATGGAGGGCACTCTATCTTTCGTTCTTAAAATGGATCACACTCTTAACTAAAGTGTGCAAATAGCAATGCAAAAAAATGCAAAATACTGAGATATTCACAGAAAAGGATGAATTAAAAAAATGTGCTCTGATGCAAAACAAGATAAGTCCAGAAAGACAAGAGGAGAAGATGAAATCCATTGAGTCATGAAATTGATAAACTTACAAGTTCTGCTTTGTGAACTTGCTAAAGAAATCTGGAAAAAGGGCAACAAAAGTAGGCTTTACATGAGCAGAACCACTTAGTGGTAGACATAAATTCTTGTAAATACGTGAGGCTATGGTAGAGAAGGTTTGTTAATTTTAATGCAGCCATTGTGTAAATGGGCAGACATAAGTTATAAAGGAATTGTACAAGAGCAGCTGATGTGGTAATATGAAGTCTTAAGCAGTGATCTCAGAAAAGCAAATGGCTTTAGCTTTAAAATCAGTACACAAGTTGAGGACTTGGTTAATGTGGTTAGGAACCGCAGTAACCTTGACAAATTCCTGTTTACACATCATGTAGATCTCCATTTCTTCTCATGCCATCTGTTGTAAAAGAAGTACTAAGTGTGGATTACTCTCCTTGCTGCAATCATAAAAATGACCAAATAAGTAAAAAAAGTATAATAATATGAAATAAATAGTTTTTTCATTCACTTCAACACCAAATAATCTGTTATTTTTCAAATTTAGTTCGAAAAAATCATTCAAGCTTTCTTACACTAAATGGCCTATGTTTAAAACTGTACCTTTCTTGTTCATGGGTCCATTAGTTACAGTAGATCCCCCAGAATCCCTAGAATTGCCTCTGGTCTTAGTAGTTAGAGATTCTCTTCAGATGCTTGCTATAGATGAGGTTTCTATGAGATCCTAAACTTTATGTCATATGAAAATTAGTCTACCTCCTAGATGACAACATTGTTCTAGTTTAGTTGCTGCTATTGTGATGTACAGTAGAAGAAAAACAACAAGGAAATCAAAACATAAAAATCGTGACTGGCATAAAACGGCTATGAGATGGGCAGTGTTTATATTGAGGGATTGCTTGTACCAAATTTATAGTTTAATACTGACAGCCACTTATGAGCAGGGTCTAAAGAATGTAAAAAACAATGTGTAATAATGTGGAAAAATAAAAATGTATTTGAAGCTAATTGCACTTCCTTTCTGTTTTACCTGAAGAACTACCTGTTTCAACATCTAATTTCTCAGGTAAGCTTATTCAACTTTTTTCTCAACTTTAATTACTATGGCTTACTGCAATGGATTATTATGTCTAGGTTGATCTATAAACTTCAACATGTGGCATCTTTACCTGCAGTCCAGGGGCCTCATGTATAAACGGTGCGTACACACAGAAATGTTGCGTACGAATGTTTCCACGCTCAAATCGTGATGTATAAAACCTAAACTTGGCGTAAAGCCACGCACATTTCCACGGTAACTCATACCTTGGTGTACGCAATTTCTCCGCTAGGTTTTTTGCAGACTGGCAGCACCCAGCGTCAAAGCAGTGCTACTGTTCCTGTGTGATCACCCTTTCTTTCTTAGCTCCACATTCCTGATGCGGCTTTATAAATACACTGAAATTAACTGCATATTGTTTATTAGTGTAATGCATCTGATTGTAATTAACCTGTAGCAATATAATGGTCCAGGGAATAACCATAGTATTCCAAATACCATAACTGCTTTAGCGTTGTTACGCTCACTGTATCTTCTTCTTCTTTTTGCTGCTCCCGTTAAGGGTTGCCACTGCAGATCATCTCTTTCCATATTATTCTCACTGCACCACTCGGAGTATTTATATCACTGTATCTGAGTGTGAATCACAGCAGCAGCTGATCGGAAAGAGAATTATCGGTATACAGTTTCAAGTACACACTACCTCAACCACGGCAAAAAGCGTCAAAGCCTTTCCTGTATGGACCTCGCGTTTCAGAAACAGTTTCATCCCAAGAACTATAAACGGACTCAATCAGTCCATCAAGTGCTCCTTGTAGAACTGTTTGTACTTATAAGTACAATTACCTCACTGTAAACTTACACTACAGTTATAATATTGCACAACCTGCGCTACTTTATAAAGCACGTATGATGACAATATCATTTTTAAGATGAAATGCAGCAAAATATGTTGCTTATAGTATACAGATAAAACTTTAACTTCATTTAAATAATCTGCATTGTTAATAATTAAACATGTGAGGACATGGTGCCGCAGCGCTAGCTGGTTCACGGATAGCTCCTGCCTTGCGCTGTATTATTGCTGGTGCTGATGCGACACTGGAAGAATAGACGGATAGAATAATTAAACATGTACTACGAAGATATTTCAATGTTCCTTAAAAGTTTTGAAGAATCGGCGTTCTAAGCTTACAGATGGCTTAATGTCTATTACAGAGCTGATTGTGTGGCGATTGGGTATTTGGAGAAAGAAAAGTACGTTTGAAAGAGACAGTACTTCTGTAATAAATTATTTCATCGAAGGTCGCACATGACGCAGCAAGCCTCTTGCGTGAGATATGAACAATCACTGCGCCACCGTGTTCCCATGTTTAATAACATGCTTTCATTGCTATCATCATGAAAATGATATCACGTATACATCTCAGTATTTTAATTATTCAGAGAGCTGTAATATCTTGAATGTAATGGATTCTGTGTCCTGTCAGAGAAAGAGAAAGAACGGAAGCACGTAGTGATTCACACACATAGAGCACATAGAAGATCAAATACAGAACAAAGCATTTAACATGCTACTTGAGAAACTAGTAAAATAAACGATTTTAAGATGAAGTTTATGATGTTCTACTTTAATGGCAAAATAAACTACGTGATTAAAGTGGAAATTTCGAGATTAAAGTTGACATTTCGTGCTTTTTTCCCACTGTGTGCCAATTTTTTTTGTCTGTACCCTAATAAGCTTTCATATGACACTCAGACGGTCCACTGCGAGTTGCCTTTTCACGGCGACTTTGATATGTGATTTCTTTTTTATTTCGGGTACTGTGCGACTTTGTGAACTTGATCTTTCGAGTTTCTCCGACACTCTGTCACTCGATCAACTTTCTTTTGTTGATTATACCACTGTTTAAACCAACAAATAGTACGTTTTTCCTGTGCCTCCACTTGGTATTCACTGAAATTCTTATATTTTCCCCAGTGCTTTTCCCATTGTCTTTTCACAGAAGACTATTTATATTGATTTGCATATTCAAAGAGGAGTAATTCTGGGAGGAGTTGGGGCGGGACAGAAGGCGCGTGCATGTGCGTTACTTTTCATGCTGATCGGGATTTATGTAGTGGAATCCTGCATCTAGATTTTTTTGTGAGTACGCACAATCCCGCTTTTGTGCTTACCACATGTTATAGTGTGAGTTCTACGCACGGCGTTATACATGAGGCCCCAGGTCTTTAGATCAGTGTCTTCCAGCTGAAAAACTCCAGTGTGTTTGGGTAACAGTATGTATTCACAAGGCTCACAAGGCCATCATCAACAATACTACTAAATGGTACACTTCCCAAAGCTCCACTGAGCTTAGCTGCCTTGAAGGGCACAACTTGCTCTGTTTTGATAATGCGTCAGTGCATGTGGAAACTTCCTTTCTTTTCACAGGTGAAAAAAAGAAACAGCATCTGAAAAGTGGATTTGACCAGTCTCCTCTGAAGGATAATTAGGCTCTCACAAAAACATCAAACGTTACTTGTTAACAACCTGTAGATGATAATGTCTGTTGAACAAACAGGTATTGCTAGCTAAGCGGAGACATGGTACACTCGAACTGAGGCTGGTGTGTGAGTGAGGAGGGCCCTGCCTGGCTCACGTCTTGCTTTCCCCTTCCCTAAGCCCGCAGCTGCTCTCTCGGATTCACGCAAATAAATCGGTTCCGCAAGTGAACTATGATATTTGGCGCGATGAGATAAGTTGCAAAATCAACCAGAATGTTCAAGCATATTATAGAAAAAACCCCAATCTAAATCCATTAAGTACTTCTCTTGTGAAAAGCGGACAGACATACAAACATACATTGGAGATAGATAGATATAGAGATATATCTATATATACATATACAGTGATCCCTCGCTATATCGCGCTTCGCCTTTCGCGGCTTCACTGCATCGCGGATTTTATATGTAAGCATATTTAAATATATATCGCGGATTTTTCGCTGCTTCGCGGGTTTCTGCGGACAATGGGTCTTTTAATTTCTGGTACATGCTTCCTCATTTGGTTTGCCCAGTTGATTTCATACAAGGGACGCTATTGGTAGATGGCTGAGAAGCTACCCAACTTACTTTCTCTCTCTCTCTCTCTCTCTTGCGCTGATGTAGGGGGGTGTGAACAGGGGGGCTGTTCGCACACCTAGACGATAGGGACGTTGCTACTTTCTGTGTGCAGCTGCTTCCTGAAGGACATGCTGCACGGTGCTTCGCATACTTAAAAGCACGAAGGACACGTATTGATTTTTGCTTGAAAAACAAACTCTCTCTCTCTCTCTCTCTCTTTGTCTGCTCCTGACGGAGGGGGTGTGAGCTGCCGCCTTCAACAGCTTTGTGCCGCGGTGCTTCGCATACTTAAAAGCAAACAGCCCTATTGATTTGTTTGCTTTTCTCTCTATCTCTCTGACAGCCTGTGCTCGTGACACGCACTCCTTTGAAAAGGAAGATATGTTTGCATTCTTTTAATTGTGAGACGAACTGTCATCTCTGTCTTGTCATGGAGCACAGTTTAAACTTTTGAAAAAGAGACAAATGTTTGTTTGCAGTGTTTGAATAACGTTCCTGTCTCTTTACAACCTCCTGTGTTTCTGCGCAAATCTGTGACCCAAGCATGACAATATAAAAATAACCATATAAACATATGGTTTCTACTTCGCGGATTTTCTTATTTCGCGGGTGGCTCTGGAACGCAACCCCCGCGATGGAGGAGGGATTACTGTACACATATATCTATCTCTATATCTCTAGATATCTATATATCTATCTATATTTATTTATGTATTTATTTATTTATAAAGCACTTTAAAAACAACATCAAGGCTGACCAAAGTGCTGTACATTAAAAACCCAACATATCAGACATACAATAACCAAAGGGTAAATGAAACAGAAACAAATAAACACATAAGAGCTGAAGAGATTCGTAATAAAAAGTATACAGATAGCCAACATATCGTACCTGGTTAAAGGCCAGGGAGTAAAAGTGTGTTTTTAAATAAGATTTAAAGGCACCAAGTGAAGAAGCCTGCCTAACGTGCAACAGCAAATCGTTCCAGAGTTTTGGAGCTGCGACTGAAAAAGCCCCATCACCTCGGAGTTTGCATTGTGCCTTAGGAACACGTAAAAGCATCTGGTCTGCTGACCTGAGAGAGCGAGACGGTACATAAGGGTGCAGCAGTTCCGACAAATAACATGGGGCACAACCATTAAAGGATTTAAAAACAAATACAAGGATCTTAAAATGGATTCGAAAACGAACTGGAAGCCAGTGAAGGGAAGCCAAAATCAGGGTAACATGCTCATGCTTTCTTTTGCTAGTTAAAAATTGAGCAGCAGCATTTTGCACCAGCTGTAGGCGAGCAATGGAGGCCTGGTTAATTCCAAAAAGAAGCGCATTGCAGTAATCTAGACGAGAGGCTATAAAAGCATGTATCACTGTTACAAGGTTGCGTTTAGACAAAACAGGGTTGATTTTTGACAGCCGCCTCAACTGGAAAAAGCAAGGTTTTACAACTGCGTTCACATGGCCATCAAGTTTTAAAGTGGAATCCATTTTCACACCTAAATTTGTGATCATGGATTTCTCAAAATGAGCCACAGTGGAAAGGTCGATGCAGGGGGTCCCGCTGGTGCCATTGGGTCTAAATAGCATGCCTTCTGTCTTGTTCTTATTAAAATTTAGAAAATTTAATGCCATCCAACTCCTTATGTCAATAAGGCAATCAAACAGGGGCTGGACAGAACATGGACGTTGGCGCTTCAGAGGGAAAAAAACCCGACAGTCGTCTGCATAAAGATGAAAGGAAATACAGTGTTTCCGGAAAATAGTGCCGAGTGGCAGCAGGTACAAGGAGAACAGAAGAGGTCACAGGATGGAGCCCTGTGGTACACCCCAGGGGAGGGCAACAGAGGTGGAGTGAAATCATCAATGCTGACACAAAAACTTCTATCTGAGAGATAGGACCTAAACCATTCGAGAGCTGAACCCGTGATGCCCACCCACTGCTCTAGCCTGGAGATAAGGATCTCATGGTCTATAGTGTCAAAGGCAGCTGTTAAATCCAGAAGCATAAGTAGTACACAGTCACAACTGTTAAAAGAATATCATTAAAAACCCTTAACAGAGAGGCTGTGGTGAGTTTTAAACCCAGACTGGAACACTTCCAGAATTGCATGTTCATCCAGAAGGGACTTCAGTTGGGTATAGATGACTTTTTCCAAGAGTTTGAACAAAAAAGTTAGCATGGAAATAGGCCTAAAGTTAGACATAACAGAGTGGTCCAGACTGTTTTTTTTTCAGCAGAGGTTGCACAACAGCATGTTTAAAATTTTTAGGCACCACACTAGAGGTTAAACTACTATTAATAATTGTAAGAATAGAAAGACCCAAGGTAGGAAAAGACCTCCTTAAGAAATCGAGGAGGGACAACATCAAGGGGGGAGCCAGATGGCTTCATACTGGAAACCAGCTGCTTTAAAAAGAGGAGAGTGACAGGCTCAAAATGGTCAAATACAGCCAAACAGGGTATTAAAATGGATGGATCATAAGAAGTTGATGAAATGAGGGGGCCCTAGTGCTTACAACCTTCTTCTATCTATCTATAACTCAAACTGTTGTAAAGTTGTTAAGAGATACATTTGAAAATAGCTAAATACTGTGACAGACAAGTCAGAAGTTTTCTTTCTTTTAAATGTTTTTCTTGTTAAGACAATTGGTAATATTTATTTATTTATCTGCCTATTTTTGTATTTATTTTGTAGAAAGCCAAATGTTCCCCTGGGGACAAATAAAGTTCTATCTATCTATACTGAGAATTGAGAATGACTGTGTAAGATGAATCATGGAAAGTGGCCTCTGGTGTATGTGGCATTTGGTCAAATTTCATTTAACCCATCAGCTGGTTTTATATGCTGATATATGAAATAGAAAAAAGCAATCTTCTGAAAGAAAAGGACATGAATGGAATATCATAAGCTTACAGTGGTGAAAGCTAGTTCGGAAAATGGAAAATATATACTACAGCATCTTGACATGAGTTTAATATCTGTAAGACAATTTTTAATTAAGGAATTTCCAAAGCCTTTGGAATCTTGTTTTAATTATTGCTTAAAATATAACATTTTACCAACAAGGCTTGAACAGTACACATGTCACTTGTAGATGGTGGAATGGCTCAAATTGATAAAGAGGTTGAAATTGGCCAATATTCTGTTAAAGCTTAAGAGGGCCTGAATGTTTGTTAATGTTTAGCTATTGGGCATTTCCAAATTTGAGTTCATGCTCCAATGTATTAGATTTATTCTCTTTGCAACAGACTGGCATCCTGTCTGTATACTTCAGTTTTTTCTGCATCTCACTTGTTGCCCTTAATTAAATAAATTAATGTTGTTCTTAATATTCATTATGTTCAGATTATTTTTGTACAGATACACATTATTTACACACATAATGTAAATTATTAAACCATTCAACATTTACACACATAAACCCACAAATTACACCAATATAAAGTGAACTGAGCAATTTCAATGATTAATGTAAATATGTCATGGCAATATAAAGTGCAAGGTCAATGTATAGCGTATTATAAGTTTAGTAGATGCTATTTTTTACCATGCAACAGTTTTTCATGATTTTATAAATTGCTATGTTAATGATAAGCTACTGTACTTTACAGTGTACAACAACTACATATTGTTGAATTTTTCTAAAATGTTTTCTGTATTTTACATTGATTTGTGATAAAGACACAGATGGGAATAAACATCTTGAGGAGTTTCATTTATTGAATGTGAGCAACACTGGAGCACCAAAAGGAACAGTCTTGTCTCCTTTTCTCTTTACTCTGTACACCTCAGTCTATAAGTATAACACCAAGTCATGTTACTTCCAAAAATCCTCACATGATTCTGCACTTATGGGGTATACTGATAAAGAGGATGAGACAGTACAAGAGTCACATGGAGAAGTATGTTTCTTGGTGCAGAGAACTGTCTGCATCTTAACATCAGCAAAACCATGAATCTGGTTATTAACTTCTGCAGCACCAAAGAGCCTCTATGTCCGGTCACTATTGAAGGACTGAATGTAGATGTGGTCTACTCCTACACCAATGGCAGGTAGGACTGGTCTAATAACACAGAGGAACTATATAAGAAAGGTTATAGCAGACTCTTGATCCTTAGTTTGGAGTTTTTTTTTGTTTTTTCTGTCCACCCTGGCCATCGGACCTTACTCCTTTTCTATGTTAACTAATGTTGTCTTATTTTAATTTTGTGTTTTGTCTGTTATTTTTCTTTTCTTCATTATGTAAAGCACTTTGAGCTACTTTTTGTATGAAAATGTGCTATATAAATAAATTTTGTTGTTGTTGTTGTTGTAGAAGACTGTGTTCATTTAATGTGGGAAGTGACATCTTCCACAACTCTCTGACGGCCAATGGGATTTTCTATGCTATGGTGTGCTGGGCTGGTAGAATCACTTCAAGAGAGGCCCACCAAATCAACTAGTTAATTAAAAGGGTAAGCAGATTTATAGGACACACTCTGGACCCCCGGAGATAGCAGCAAAGGAAAAAGTTAAAGGAAAACTAAGTTTCATTATGAAAAATGCTGCACATCCTCGCTCTGACACTCTGAGGACTTTCAGCCAACAATTTATTTAGCAGAAGTGTACCAAGAAATGCTACTGGGGCTCCTTTATACCTATGGAATTATGTCTGTATAATGCCTCACCGTTACTATGATAGCCAAGTCAGAATTTTTTCTTTCTTTTGAATTTTCTTGCTTTACAGTCATTGTAGTGTTTGTTCAGATGAAAGTGTGTTTGTGTGTGTGTGTATATTTATTTACTTACTTATCTATTTATGTATTTATTTATTTAAAAAGCTTCTGTAAATAAGCTTCATTTCCCCCTGGGGAAAATAAAGTTCTATCTATCCATACAAAACAATTAGGTACAAAATAATTTATCCTAGAATATGGGACACTTGAAAATCTATCCTTCCATTTATTTTCAACAGTACTTCGTCCAAGGCCTGTCCTAGGGCTAAAATGCAGCAAAGCAGCAGTGCTTACTCATACAAAACTATGCCTCTTTATCAAATATTTAATAACTGTCAAATATCAAATTTCACATGTACTCATTATTGTTTAATGTATGACAGTTTATTGCTGTTGGATTTTAATATCCAATGTTTGATCAAACTGAACAAAAAAGTGACAAAGTTACAGAACAAACAAACCTAAGCATTTTCGTATATTGTTGATGTTACCCTTGATGATTTCAATCTAAGCATTTTTACTGGGAAGCTTGCCTTCACAAGGTAAAGTCATGGCAGGGACTTTGACTCACAGCAGAAGCTGGCTGTCCTCCAGTTTTTCACAGGCTGTAGTAGCAGGGAACAGGCTCTTGAATATTCAGACAGTGTTTCACAACTTCCTATTGGATTTGGATTAAGTTTGTTGAAGCATAGGTCTTCTTGACAGCGAAGGATATAATCTTGTTTTTCAATCATGCAATCTGGTGCTACCAAGTTCAGCAAGTGTGCACATAATGAAACCTGGAAAAAATATTAAAAGTTTGAATAAATTATAAAAGATAGGTAACAATTGCAGACTTTTTTGTAGAAACATCTGCAGTAGTTAACAAACCTTTTTTCTTGACTTACATATTTTCCACAGTCATAGTTATCGATACCATCTCGGTCAAGACGTTCACAGAACTCATTTGGATCATCCAGCTTCTGCAGATTGATGAAGTCGAATGGATTATTTATGATACCTGTCAAATATCCAAGTAATTGTTAAATTCCTTTCTCTGGTATATACTGTACAAGTATATTTATAAATACAGACATATTATAAACAAATTCTGGATCAAATTTAAAAAGGACATACACTGATGAAATCAAACTCAGAAGAAACCTGTGGAGGTAGAACTACTTATTTTGATTAGTATAACAAGTACTCTTAAGTGGTGCCAGCGAAGTGTATTCTATACCGGGAAGAGAGCAAGTTCATTAAGAATAAACAAAAAACAAAATAATAAGGATAACAAGAAGGCATGACACAGCACTCTGTTCTTGCTCAATAGACAGGAAATATACTGTAAACCAGGCAACAATCTAAAAGGAGTGTTTTCCTTTCCATCCGAGAATGACATGAGTTTACCTCTGGAGAGGTTCTGTAACTAAGAAATGTGACACCTTGACAGAGAATGAAAAAACTGCTGCAGCTACAACAGTTCAGGCCGTATACTTTATTTAGTACTTCTGCCTATGCTTCTGCTTATGGCCGTGGTTTCTCTCCTTGGAATTTAGAGCGCATAATTAATTTCAGGTCAGTAGAGGTGAGGGAGAACATTCTGAATAAGGTATGCTATAAAGTGGAGTCTTGGGCGAAAAAGCACTACATAACCAAGGGGGTACCTTAATAGCAGAAGTCATAAGTGCCATGTTGTAATTGCTTGAGTTTAACCGGGAAATATGTGTAAAAAGCAGAACAATCAAAAATAAAATAAAACAAATGGACTAAAACCCAGATGAGAGGCAACAATTACAGTCAAAATTCAGGCAAGAAGTCGAAAATCAGACAGGACATGAAAATTAATAAGGAGAATACAATAAAGGTTTTGATGGATCAGACAAAGCTCAGTGCAAACACTGACCTTTTGTCCTGTCTGCTGATGAACTTGAGGTCATGACCCCAGAGACGTGGGATACAACCCTAACAATGGCATGCAAAATGGCTTCTACTATAGGAAAAGGCTATAAAAATCACAAAATTCAGACCTGATCATGACACTAGTGGGCACACTAAGGCTGAAAGTTAGGGATGCTCCTATTGACTGGATGCTGATCTAAACTAGCTGATTTTCATTAAAATATATATATATATATATTTTGCTGATCTGCAAAAAGGCCAATCAGAAAAAAATATATGATTTTCAGACCCTGCTTTTCTAAACTTTAGGGTAATTTTGAAGCAGTGTTCTTTTATGCAAGTTATTACTGTAGTTGAGCCAGCACACATCGTTTTCATTTATTTTTTTCTTCTGTAGCAAAGTTCCTGCAGTACAAACAAAAAGCAGAGAGTGGAAGATTGTTTTATCAGAGGCAAATGGACTATAAGCGTTTACGTTAAAGAAAGTGGAGTAATATATTGAAAAAAAAAGGAATCAGAAAAGTCAACACTGCTTTAGTTTAGACAGCGAGCTTGTTTAAAATACAGAAGCTCATTCTTTTAAATTGAAAAATGAAAGATAAAAACAAATTTGAAATTGCTGTTTAGTTAACAATAGGCTTTTTAAAAAAGGTTTGTGTTTATTATTTGTTGCTGTGTGTCATACAATGAAAGTTTTGGTATGAAACGAGTACTACATAATTAAAATTGTAATCCATCTCTCTAATATAAAAAAAATCCTGGGAGGGAGAGAAGAGAGACGAGATGTGATCTTCTCGGAAGACAATCTGACGTCCCGCAAGAGACACATTAACGTCACACGAGACAAGGCAGTGAGACAACATTTAAAACAAGTTCACGGACATCTAATCAAGCAGTTGTTGGAATGCTTTTGGCAGACAGACATCATGTACTCCCAACTCTTAAAACAATGACAAGCAGAACACGCAGCTTGTCAGCAGCAACAAGCTAGCAGATGATCCGACTGAAACTCCTTAGTGTGCGTTCAGCCCCCCTTCACAACACGAGCGGCAGAGACATAAAGTGGCAAAAGGACAGCTGCTGTACAGGCTTTTAAATGATCGACGTGCAGCGTGACAAAAAGAACACGCAGCTTGCCAGCAGCAGCAGCACAAAGACAGCAGATCATCCAACGGCATCTCCTTAGCATGCATACAGCTGCCCCCCTTCACAACACGAGCAGCATTATACATCCTGCGAGAAATAATTAACCACGCCCGGGGCCAGAAATAAAGGACAACTATTGTTTTTACAAAAGTTTTAAAGTAAAAGTGAAAACAATGCATGTGTAACAATTCCCATGAAAATAACAATCTCTTTAAATTGTATATGTGGTAAACCAAACCCGGGGGTGGGCGAACAAAGCGAGCAGGGGGCAGAGCCCCCTAGTATTTTATAATTATACCTCAAGAATTATGGATGTTTAGCTGATACACTGAAGAAGAAAAACACACCTGTATAAATAGAGGAAATGTATATTTTAACAGCAAAAGGCTATAGTGCAATTAATGATTTAAAAATTATTAAAACCTTTATTTACATTTAAGCAGTGTTTAATTGTCAATATCAATTAATTGTCAAATAATTTTGTGTGAGAATACATTATATATAATAATAATAATAATAATAATAATAATTATATAATAATATATAAAAATTATTTTTGTTGTTAGGGAAATGGTGAAAACTAGTTTTTGTAATTAATCCTTGTTTCAGAAACAATGAAACAATATGACAGCTTGTAGTTATGAGAAGCATTTTATTTTTAAATATTTTTGTACATATTTTATTAATGTACAATAAGCCTAGAGAATTAAATTTTGTTAATTAAAAATGAAATGGTGTATAGCTTAATTATAGAAATACACTTTAATATAGGACATAAGGCCTCTATTTGTCTCTTATGCAGAAGATTAGTGTAAAAAGTCTTTTTAAAGGGATAAAGGAAAAAGCATTAATAATAAAATCAGAATCGGTATCCGAATTGGCTGATCATGTAACATAAAATCGGTGATCAGTATCAGCCTTAAAAAACCTGAATACAGCATCCCTACTGAAAGTCCTTAAGTCACATGAGCAGACATGCAGAAACACAGGTTTAACAGGTAGTCCGTGCATAGTGTAGTCTTGGATGAAACAGAACTATAGGTAAGGATATATAACATCTTAGTGATTGAAGCCCAACTGTCTAATGCACAATATGCAAAGAACCAAAGGTTGGAGTGTGAAAAGAAATCATTTCCCACAATATTACAAAGCCTCTTTTATTTAGACAATGGATTCATTTTGCACGTAAACATCCATCTGAATTAAATGAGACTTTCATGTAGTGAAAAGTCAAGCAAAATGACCTTTTATTGGCTAACTAAAAAGATTACAACATGCAAGCTTTCGAGGCAACTCAGGCTCCTTCTTCTGGCAAGATGTAACTGTTTTAAAACAATTTCTTACATCTCAACTGTAGAAACAGGCCAGTTCTTTTCGGCTTCCAAAAATCACATACCTGCATCCCTGAGTAATGCTCATCTCACAAATAAAGTATTCACAGGTAATTTTATTTTGTACCAAATTTTATTGTGCTTTATAAGATTTTTAATACCTTTAAAATTATACTCTTCTCCTTGTTAGTGTTTGATTTTAAAGAAGCACATTTTGATATGGAATATTTCACATACATAAAGTATTAAATAACACATATTATTCTTCCATACAACTGTCCGTCTAGTTTTTGACCTTACCAATTTCAATCGAGTCATGGAAGCTTAAAGGCCTCAGCTTTATACAGTTTTTTAAAGACAGCCTAAAGGGGCTTACAGATGCTCAGATGTTTAAACACAGCACAGGGCTCACTGTTGCAATCTGAGCACCAAGGGCTGTCAGAGAGACTTTGTAGAGTATAATTTCGTACAATGTTTTTCTATCCACAGATATCTAAGCAGAATGGTCTCTAAAGACAGACTATGAATGACTTTTCTATGTCCAATTTATGTGAAGTTGAGAAGTAAAATTTTGCTAGCAGGGTGGGAATACAGACAGATGACAGAAAAGAGACAAAAGTAAAGTGAAAGACTGTTCCATGGGAATCTGGTGAAGACAGTTACGTAAAATATTTGCTCACCTACTACAGGACAAATCTGAATTTTAGCAGGATTAGTGAGTCAAACATTGCACACAATAAATTGTATCATATACATGAATAGACATATTTTTTTAGCAACATGTAGTGTTAGACAGTGGTAGGGAATAATGAAGAGTAAATATAGCTACAGATACAAATAAGTTGAGCACATACTATGTATAAAGGCTTGAGTCAGACTAAAAATATGATCTTATTTTATTTTTTAGGGTGTTTCATTTGCATGGATGCTTTGGGAAGGTGTGTCTGGCTGGGGAGAGGCTTTCAGGGGCCGAGACGTAATTGTGATAACATAAAATCAGGGTGAAATTTCTCAATAAACCTCCATAAGAGAAAGAGGGCATATTGGGCTGCTTTAGAGATCTTTAAAGAACCACACATATCTGCTCGGAGGAGCTACCATATATACTTGCGACCTTCATTCCAAACTTTGGCTAGGTGACTGTAGGACAAGGTTTAAAGTCATCTCAGAATTAAATGAAAATCACCTGTAAATTAAAGAGAAGAGTTTGAGGGGAGGATCACTGGAGGAAAGAAGAGGCCAAGGTTAGAAGACAGTGCTATTATGGGTGCTTCACCAGTTGGCAAATAGAAAAGCCATCCTATCTGGTGTACAAGCCAGATATGAATACTTGTTGAAGGCGGTCCAAAGAGGCTGCAGGGATTATGTGTTTAACTTTATTCATTGTGCTTTGTGTTCTCTTATTATTGTTCCTCCCCTGTGTGTTTTATTTTTAAAATACATTGAAAATGTTTGTTGTTTGGCTCAATTCATATTATTCTAAGACTGACCACACAGAGTGAGACCACAAGGGAGTCCCCTTCTTTAAAATGTTTATGTCTGCATTCACATATTAGTGGTATGAGGTTGGCAGCAAACCGTAAATGCAATGCCTTTCAATAGGACAGCAATGGAAAATTTCCCCCTCCCATCTGCAGCAAATCCCATATGGCGCATATGCAGATGGAGTCTTCCATCAGAAGTTCAATTATTTCAAAACTAGTCATTAAGCCCGTTACAATAACTGGCGCTAGAACAGTAGTCCATAAACATTAGTAGGAACAGTCTATATTAAATGGCAATGGACCTTTTACCTCATTAAATTTTTTCCGTAAAATGCCTGTAATTTTCTCTGACAGTAATACTGGCTTTGCTGTCCGTAATATGCGTTTAATTTTCTGTGACAACAGTGGGCAATCAGTAGATTCTCTCCAGCAACTGATGTAATGTGCGTGAAAATAAATCTACTTTTACTTTACACTTTACCGGGCCAAGCTTCTTAATCGCAAATCTGACATCCTCAGAGTGAACACTTGCACAACAATGGGGAAGCTGGTCTCCGCGTCTCAGTACCCGATTGGATTTTTCGTGTTTTCTGTTTTAGGTCTTACCTCATTTACCGAAATGGATCTGCCGCGTGATATTGTATAGGTCCCGCCCTCTCTGTCTTGTGTGAAACGTCAGGCGGCTTGAAGCATCGCTCTGTGCCCTGCGCTTGCGCACTTCACCAGAAGACACGGACACAAGGACGCACACAGGGATTTTATTAAAGAGGATTTTCTGTCAATCTGCATTGCTGATCAAATCAAATACTTGCAGTGTTTTTTTTTTTCATTTTTTTAGTGTGTTGCAGCTTGTTGCTTTAGTAGAAACCTACCCTTTGCTATTCAACAAACAATTTAAAGAATTTAGAGACATGTCAAAACTAGTTGACCGTCAATCTAAAATAATTTCTAACGTTCTCTTACTTCCTGTTATATCCTGTAAAAGTCATCCAGTAGTGTTTGCTACTGTGGGATGCGGGATGAACCTACATGCATTTTTTATTTAAGCATCACCAAATTAACACACACCCCACATGCTCCCTTGTCATATAGTGTCATCCGATATGGTCATACTCATTCTGCTTTACCATGTAGTGCAGCGCTTTTTATCACCAACATAACACCCTATTAGTGTTACAGCAGAATTGTGTTCAATCTGCAACATAGAATTTAAGATTTGGCTACAAATATTACAGTTTAAGACTAGTTATATCATTTCATAAGCAAAAATAGAAACTCATGGTCAAAAGTAAACGTTTGTTTTTTTTTACCATCTATCAACAGCTCATTTTCTAAAGGATGTCCATTGAAATCTCCACAGAGGCCACACATTCTGCCATGAAAGTTTTTGGAAACTTTAACCTGAAAAGACATGACAAACATATAAAAGCAGATAACCAAATACTTATTGAGAAATAAATTATACATCATGTGCACAAAACTGGCATGTAAGGAAAGAAGCAACATGTCATTCCAGTGCAGCCATCTGTTTACTTGTGGATTCTAAGTTCACCAGTAAACACTTCTCCATTCATTTGGGACCACAATGGTTGCATCCATTTTTTTTCTCATGTTCTTGTTTTATACATTTATTCATTTTTTAAACCCTTTCATTCCAGTGCAGGGCAGAGTCCTGTTTTGGGCTGGCTATGCATGGGTTCCTTTCACTTACCTGCAGAAAATATTAACAGGGGACTTTTAGAAATTGATTATTTTTAGTGAGTTCAGGTGTAGTACAAAATGTAACAAGTTAGAAAATGTACACATACCATAATATTCAAGTGCAATCGAGGACTATTCAGGTACTGTAGCCCTAAATGGACTAAATTCAGTAGACAGGTTCTAGAATTTTCTCAATCCTTTTCAGGGTTTTGGGTGCTAAAGGCAGGATTGAGGAAAAGGCACGACGTCGGAGATGAACGATATATCAGGAAGCTTATTGTTATCGGCCAATGTTCATTAAAAATGATCACACCAGAATTGGCAAGACGTGTACATTTTAACCAGTACTGCTGACCGATATACTGTAATTCAGGCTTGCCAACCTTGTCTGTTCACTAAGTAATGTAACTTTTTTTCCATTGTTCATTGAGGCATTAAGCTGCAGAAAAACACACGTGCAAGTAGACCCCGTTGTTGCACTCACGCAAAAAAACAAAAAACAGGGTTCCTAGTTCTGCTGGCAGGAGCTCTGTGCACGTTATTTATTCGTTTGTCAGCCGTGTGGTCATATTTTTCTATGAAAAAGGAAGACAACATAGTTGCTATATGTTCTACCTGCAAAAGCTATGGAAGAAAGTGGCATTAAAAGTTTAGGCTGCATGGCTCACACTTAGCAGCTCGCTGTAAATGAGGGCTTATTGAGCCAGAGAAGCATTTCCGACTGCGTTGCCATTGGGAGACGAATAGTTACGGTGCTCAGTTTAAGCACTCACAGCTTGATGTGCGGCTGAAAGAAATACAAACAGACCTAGGTACCCCAAAAATAATGTTTCAGCAAGACATTCTGACTCACTGGAACAATCCCATATTATATGCTATAAAGCAGGGGTGCCCATTGCGTCGATCGCGATCGACCGGTAGATGGGAAAGGTAGTGCAGGTAGATCGCGTTGCATTCAAAAAAAATTTTTTTAAACATTAGTCTATCATATATCCTCCCTATGGTATTTGCCACTTGATTGACATACAGGGCGGCCAGTCTGAGATATTTTTTCTTCTAACACACTGGTCATTCCGCACACATGATCAAACATTCAAGCTACTGCAAAACTCCGGCTGTGATCTAGTTAGCCTTCCAATTTATATCGACTAAAGAAGGGATTAAAAAAAAAATTGTTGGGTGGGTATGGGCTGGATGTGGAATTGGAAGAGGATTTTTTTTCTCACAATGGCACAATCGAAGTGCGTTTGTCTGATCTGTCAATCTATCATTGCTATTCCAAAGAAGGAAAATGTGGAAAGGCACTTTCGAACTGTTCATAAAAACTACGAAACTGACTTCCTTCCGAAAAGCAATCTGAGAAAGAGAAAGGAGAGGGAACTAAAATCGCAGTTAATCGGACAGCTGTCATTTTTCACCAAAATCTCGCATCAGAGCTGGAGACGCAATGGAAGGCGTGTGCGCAACTTGACAGCATACGACACACAGAGCAGATTGAAAATTGCCTGTCAATCAATCTAATCAATAATATCTTAGAATAAGCTCGTAATGCACCGAAGCAGCAATTATCTCCACATTTCTTTTTCTTCTCCATCTATCTCTATTGCCCTATTAAACTCATCAATTTAGCTATGTTTACAAGCCTTAAGTTTTACTCTGTTGGCCATGCTCGCTCTCTCAGGGGTGGGAAGCGACCTGTTTTCAATCCTATCTTTTGTAAAAATTGATCTATTTGTATGGAATAATTAAAATAAAATTAATAAAATTAAAAAAAAAAAAGAAAATTGCCTGTCAGACTTTGACAGATGGTTTCAAGACTCAGCTTTACTTGAGGCAATCTCTACATTTAAGTGCTATTCATTTAGGGAAGATGTTGAGGGTGATTCACCCGCATCAAAAATTGCAACACTGCAATTTAGATAGTGGGTCTCATCCGTTACAGGAGATGGACATCTGAAGCGAAGCTCCGTTAGTAGCGGCTTTATTTTCTCACATATTTCTTATTATTTAGAGATATCCTGTATTTACCCGACCCGAGGAGCTTCCATTACAGTATATAAACATGAGTAACAAGAAGAGAGGTCAGAAAGAACCGGAAAAGAAACTTAAAGCTACATCAAAGTCTAGACAGACATCAAGCCCAAGTACGAGGTACGGCCTCTCGGAGACTGACCTAGAACTGGCAGACGAATGTGCAGACTTCCTAGGACCCCACTCCACTGCATCATCTCCAGTCGAGAGTGAAAATGGGAGCGAGGATGCAAGTGATGCAGGTCATGATGGATTGCCGATTTCAGAAGAAGATCACTCGAAACTAGAAAAGGCCCTGCAGTCAGAGGTGTGACCAGAACATCATGTGTGGATGGGCATTTGGCTTGTCTGGGGGTGCAAAAAATATCCATCCATCCATCCATCCCCATTTTTGTAGGAGGGTCAAATAATAATAACAACATAGTTTTATATAACATATAAAAGCAAAAACTGTGGCATAAATCATAACCTATTGTTCAATAAAATTAACAGAGGCAATGGAACTTGTATTATTATTTTTTGTGAACAAATAAAGAACTATATCTACAAGGTAAATATCAATAAAGTCAAATGTATGCAACATATGAGAGCAAGAACAGAAACGTGGCTTATGGTAGTCATGGGAGGCTATAGGACATCAGTTTCCAGTGTTTAACCTGGATATTATCTACAGGACCACTCTGCGGTTACTCTTGGCAAATTCTGAAATAAATTCATTCATGTCTAGATTTTCTGTGATGTTTTTCTCATGTGCCAGAATGACTACATTTCTCTTCCTTGAATGTAGCATTGTTCGGCGGAGTGGAGTGAGAATGCGGTTCAAAGTAGAGAAAGAGCTTTCACATGCAGCTGAAGACACACCAATGATGAGTGCTGTGATGCAGACATGGCTCTGACGTGCGGGATACTAGAGGCGTGTTTGTGGAAGCCGAAACCGTCTTTTTCTAGAGCTTTTTTCCACTTAGTGTAGCCATGTTTGGTGAATATGTCCTCGCGGTCCGAATTGGAAACACTAAATTTGCGGCAGACAAAGCAAAAGCTGCCATCACGGACAACAGAATATTCAAGCCATGGCCGAGACTGATACCGGCTTGCACTAAAACATCTGAGTGTCTATCCGAATGCGTGCTTGGGATAATTAATTAAAATGGGCTGGGACGGGCTATCCATATTTAAGTCAGGCAGACCGGACTGTATATTTTGTTGAAGGCAGAGGTTTGGAGTACCCGACACGGGCGCAGAGCTGGAGGATTATGTAGGCTTATCTACATCTTTTGGAGTTTCAGTTCCCGATGTGGGTGTGGTGTGCTAGCAGCGGTGTTGGGGTCAACCATGGAGCCAGCAGCTTGCGGAGGGACAGAGGTTGAAGATGTCTGCTTTTTAATAAGCCACCTATACCTAGCCTTTGGTGTTACCAACCAGAAAATAAAAGAAGAATGGAACGTATACACTGTTTTAATTAAAGAATGCGGTCAACAAGTTCAAAACGTGCTGCAAAATGTGCGGCAAAGTAAACTGTGATCAGCACGGTGCCTGTCTAGTGGAGAAGACACTGACGGATATGCCCCAAATTAATACGGGCCGATTGGAAAGCAACTCAGTTTTGAAAATCAAATGTTATTCTTCTCCGGAGTTTTCATTGGACAGACATTTCGCAGGGGGGGCACGGCTTGTCCCTGGGGGGGGCAGTGCCCAATACCAAAACCCCCCCATCCCCCCCCTCCCGTGGTCACGCCTCTGCCTGCAGTACATGCTCTCATTTACTCCTCGCGAGCCCGAAGCATCGGCTGTAATAGGAGCGGCAATTCCACCCGCAGAGCATGAAAGCCAAAGTGATCTGTCCGAACTGAAAGAGATGATCACAACACTGGCGACTGCCACCTCAACAGCCGTAAATGAGCTTAAGATGGAGCTTAAGGGGCTTCAGAAGGATAACAAAGACCGGGAAATGCATCTATTTAATCGTTTTGATTCGACCTTTAAAGGTACAGTGGGGAAAATAGAGGAACACATTGAAGAAAATAGATCCAAACTGAAACTGAAAAAACTTGGATGACGTTAAACAGACATTCACGGCTCGAATTGCAACAGCGGAACAATTGGCATCTAACGCTGATGAAAAAGCTACAGCTGCGAATTCCGAATGCAAAAAACTCAGAGACAGACTTGCAGCCCTGGAGGATGGGTGCAGAAGGTATAATATTAGAATCGAAGGTCTACCTGAGAAATGAGAAAGTACAAACCCAGTGAAATTTGCAGTAGAATTACTCTCTAAAATAATTGGAGATGATTATAAACCAGATACCGAGATAGCAACAGCTTATCGTATACGCAGTTCAAATACCTTTAAACCTAGGTCTTTTATTGTTCGCTTTGAGCGACTACGATGTAAGCTTGATGTGATGGCACTTCTCAGACACAAGCAAGAGATTATATTTAAAATAATCTCATTCATATTTTCCCTGACTTCTCACCTTTAACAGCTGCAGCCTTCTTCAACATCAAACAGCTGTTACGGAAAGCCAATATTAAATACAGCCTCTTGTATCCCACCAAACTGAAAGTGGAAGTTCGTGGCCAATATTACGTATTTCCAAGCAAGGAGAAAGCTGAAAAGGAATTAAAGAAGCTGTTCCCGACACACTTTTGAAAGACAATAATGAGCCGTATCCTGTCATGGCATGGCAAGGAGCTATCACCTGCTGTCTGATCCACTTGTAAAGACATGGGTATTATAATCATACATCCTTTTCTTTACTTGGATGCTATATGTTTATGTTTTAATTACAGTTATAGACGTGAGTGTGTGGAAGTAATTAAAGTAGGGTTTGTTTTTTTTTCTTTTACTACCCTAAAGGAGACTGTTTAACATCATACCCTTGGTTTATTGTTATTTCTATTATTGCATTAGGATTTACTATGCATATCTTAGACCACTTTTTAACACCATTCCCAGGGTTCATTATTTTATTATCTTATTATTTTAAAATTGTTAAAGATTATATTTTAAGCTTAAAGACTGTTAATGATTATATTTTTGGCCGATAGTATTTAGACTTTAGCTGCAATAGATACAGTATCTCTACTTTTTAATTCTCCAACGCCGCTGCGGGGAGGGGATGCTTGTTTTGTTTTGGACGTGCTCTGTCTCTCGGTATGTCAGAGGACTGGGACATTGTGAATTGGGGTCTAGCCTCATGTGGGGAGGCAAAATGGGGGGGTGGGGGATAAGGGGGGGAGAGAAGGAGAGCAGGCTATATCAAATCTATCCTTTTAATCCTTATAATTATATAATTATAACTATCAACCCACAATAGGCTGTATGGCAATAACTCGTGGGAAAATTGGAAATTAAGATTAAAACTGCCTCACTACCAGTTAAGACTATAAAATAACATCAAAAATTCAGAGTCAATGTCTCCATGATGGGACAGTTAATTTTGTGAGCTGGAATGTTAAAGGCCTGAATCACGAATTAAAGAGAAAGAAAGTATGCTCTCACCTAACAGGCTTAAATGCTAAAGTAGTATTTTTACAGGAGACCCACTTACTAAGCAAGGATCAGTTCTGGCTACAAAAAGACTGGACTGGCCAAATGTTCCATTTTAGCTTTACAAAGAAAACTAGAGGCGTGGGAATTCTCATACATAGAACTTATTTAACTGTAAAATGATTTTGATAAATGTTTATGCACCCAATGTCGATGATAAGGAATTCATGCAAAATCTATTTGCATCCATTCCCAATGTGAACACTTATAAAATTATAATGGCTGGGAACTTTAATTGTGTTTTAAATCCACTCTTAGATAGGACTCCTGCCACAGGGGGGACGACATCTAACACTGCAAAGACAACTACGCAGTTTGTAACCGACCACAACTTATCAGACCCCTGGAGGTTTCTAAACCCAAACTCAAGAACATATTCGTTCTACTCACCAGTGCATCATAGCTACTCAAGGATCGATTATTTCTTTACAGATAATAATTTTTTGCCTACGATTAAATCTTGTAAATACGACACAATTGTTACCTCCGACCACGCACCTCTAGTTTTGGAGCTAAAATCATTATGTCCCCCACACTCACCTCACAGATGGCACCTTAACCCACTTCTATTAGCAGTCGAGAACTGTACAGAATTTATATCCAAACAAATTAGCTTCTTCCTGGAGACAAACACACCCTCAGATGTCTCTGAAGGAACACTCTGGGAAACTCTAAAGGCCTTCTTAAGAGGACAGATCATTTCATATCTTTCCCACAGAAATAAATTAGAAACCAAGAAAGTGTCAGAGCTAAGAAGCGAAATTACTACAAAAGATGAAGAACAAGCCAGGCGTCCAAGTGAGGCTCTTCATAGGAAAAAGCAGGCTCTGCATACAGAACTCATCATCTTGACAACTAAAGAAACTGAACAACTTATTTATAAATCAAGACATCATTACTATGAACACAGAGAGAAAGAAGTTCGCAATGCAATCCAAGTAATCACCAACACTAATGGTGATGAAATCATTGACCACAAAAATATAATGCACACATTTAGAGACTACTATAAAACCTTATGTTCTACTGAGTTTAAAGAAGACAGCACACAATCTAAAGCATTTCTGGATACATTATAGATAGCACAAATAGATGCTTTTAGTGCTGAGGAACTGGATAAACCTGTGACCCTATCAGAATTACAAGATGCTATAAAGTCCCTTCAAGGCGGGAAATCAGCAGGCCCTGATGGCTACCCTATAGAATTTTATAAGAAATTCTCCACTCAGCTATCTCCCCTCTTATTGGCAACATTTACAGAAGCTAGAGACAATCAAATTCTACCTCAAACTTTTCGTCAAGCATTAATCACCATCTTTCCTAAACAAAATAAGGACTTGTTAGAATGTGCATCATACAGACCAATTTCACTTCTGAATAATGATGTTAAGACACTCTCAAAAATTATAGCTAGAAGGATGGAGAAAGTGCTGCCTTCGGTAATATCACAGGATCAAACTGGATTTATTAAAGGCCGACTCTTATCTACCAATCTTCGATGCCTGTTTAATGTAATATATTCACCAGCAAAGTCAAACACCCCAGAGATATTATTATCATTGGATGCAGAAAAAGCATTTGATATGATTAAATAAATGGAACTACCTTTTCACTGCATTGGAGAAATTTGGGTTTGGCCTGAATATTTGTGCATGGATCAAACTACTGTACACCAGTCCAGAAGCCTCCGTCTGTATTAACAACATTTGTTCAGACTACTTTAAACTAGAACGTGGCACCACACAAGGATGCCCTTTGTCACCAATGCTGTTTGCAATCGCCATTGAACCACTGGCGGTCCACTGTTAAAATTCTTATCAGATAAAGGGGATTATCCGAGAAGGACTGGAACAGAAAATTTCTCTATATGCAGATGATATGGTTTTATATATGTCAGACCCAGAAAACACTGTGCCTGCAGTTTTGAAAATCTGAAAGTGCTGTTAAAAGATCTCTGGTCTCAGAATTAATTTGAATAAAAGTATACTCTTTCCAGTGAATTCACAAGCATATAATATTAGATTGGACATCCTACCTTTTGCCGTAGCAGATCAGTTTAAATACCTAGGGTTAAATATCATAAGTAAACATAAAGCTCTTTATCAACAAAATTTCGCCGTCTGTATGGAAAAAATTAAGCAAGACTTGCATAGATGGTCAACCCTTCATCTCACTCTAGCTGGAAGAATTAACGTTGTTAAGATGAATATCATTCCTAAGCTTTTTTTATTTCAAAACATTCCAATATATATAAATAAATTATTTTTTAAGCAATTAGATTCAACCATAATCTCATGTATATGGAACTCAAAACATTCACGTATCCAAAGAGCGACCCTACAAAGACCTCAGGCAGAAGGTGGCATGGCTCTACCTAATTTTCAGTTTTATTACTGGGCAGAAAACATACAAGCCATAAAAACCTGGACACAAATAAATGAACATACACAGGCCTGGTCCGCAATAGAAGTAAAATCCTGCAGTACTTCTTTATATTCCCTGCTCTGCGCTCCAATAAATGCAAGTTATCGCAAATATACTAATAACCCAATTGTGCTTCACTCACTCAGAACATGTGTTCATTAATCGGAGCTTACACAGAAGACGCCAAAAAACTCAGCAAACAATCAACTTCAATCAGAACCCCCACCCTACCTGGCACTCACTCCCTTATCACCACAAGGTGTCTGAAGGTACAGCGTGCATCCTGGCCAAGTCAGGAATCAGAATAGCACACAAACCCACTAATAATTTGCGCACGGTCCTCTTTAATGCTAAAAACAAGAAATCGACAACAGAAACACAAAACACAGTTTATAGTATTCCATGCAGTTCTTTGTCTGCGGTATACATATGACAAACTTCAAAAGGAATCGCAACACGTATACAGGAACATCACAACGACGTCAGAAGAAAGGACTCACTATCTTTGATCTATACGCATACTAAATCATCAGGACATACATTTAACTGGGACAATGTACAAGTAAAATTTAAGGCCAGTAATAAAAGGGACAGAGAGCTGGCCAAATCTTGGCTATCAAACGAGAATGCCATCAACAGACACTTGGACATAAATCTAGCATATGCAAACTTAAGAAGAACATGTTCATAATAAGCAAACTGTACACCCAATACCTAACCCCCCCCCCCCCATCACACTGACTTAGCTATCTCCTCCAACTCACGTAATTTTTTGCTATATATTGCCTTTGATTCTTGTAAGTCTAAGCATTATCCCCTGATGAAGACCCCTGGCAGGGGTTGAAAGCTCAGGAATTAAAAACTACTTTATGATACGTGATTCATTTTTCTCCCTTTGTGGATCTCCAGCTGCAAATATATATATATATATATATATATATATATATACTGTATATATATACAGTATATAAAAAGCCAAATACCACTGACTCACTCATCACGAAATCTCCCGAACCATGAGGAATTGGGACTTGAAATTTGGAATGTAGGTTACCCTTGGCCCATAGGTGCTCTCTAAGAAACGGTTTTAAAAATTTCGTGGTCCAAGCATGAAATTTCTTATAGTTTTTTACACCCATTCACTCCATTTCTTTCTAAAATAAATTTCTTTAAAAGAAAATTAAAAATACTTTAATTTTTCTGAAGAGTACAAGTTTTGTTTTAATATTTCCAAGTTTCCACAAAGTGTTTATAATTTGCCATTTATTAATCTTTTTAAAATAATTTAGGTTATTCCAAGGTATATTAAAGCAATTTTTATAAGGATTTTGATTTTCATATTTTTTTTATTTTATTCTTTTTCATAGAAAGAAGAAAGGATTTATATTGATGAAGTAATGATCCCTCACTGCGTGGTGTGGATGAGTGGTGACGGTGTTCTCCTCGCTGGCCTACCTTGTGCATGGTACCACCTCTCTGGCCACTCAGATGCGGGTTGACATTGTTAGCCACATCTCTAAATAACTGGTGGAGGTTCAAGCCGTACACCATGATGCGGACCGGCAACCCCTAACGCACCAAGTCTCAGTACCTCTCCGAAATGTCCAGACCCGTAACCTATGTACTGTATATTTTAGAACACATTTTTCCTGTATTCAGCTGGTATATATATATATATTTTGCTGTGCCAGTTTTTACTTCATCTGATAACCATCTACAGAAAACGGAAACCAATGCTCTCTCATTATAGCTCAAGTTAGTAGAAGGTTAACTCTACTATAAGGGCTGCCATGAATCTTTTTCCATGTTTCTAAAATTATAAGCTTGTTGAAGACAAACTTTTTGGGTGTGCCATATGTCGATCTAAACTCTAAATTATCACAACTAGAATAAACACTGGCAAGTAAAGCAGTAGCTTCTTCTAATGGATTCCAAATCAGGAATACAAAATGAAATCAACCTTTTCAGTAAATAAACTCAACTATAACAATGAGATTATGCTGAATGAAATGATCTTTGCAGGTTTTGATCCACCATCAGACATCTTAGGGTAAGGGATTATGCCCCCTTTCGTAATCTCAGCATCTGTAATTGCAACCATGGCTTTTTGATTGGTTGCAGTTCTCTAAAAGTAATTGCTGATCTGCCTTTGCAAGTTGTGGCACTTACATTAATAGATTATTCAGTTTTAAATTTTTAGATATTCAAAAGGCACCTCTGAACTGACTCTCTATGGTCTAAACCTGTGATATAGCAGTTGATTATACAAGACAGCCATTACTAGATATGCGTTTGTGACTGAAGTGGCAGTGGCAAGCAAACAATAGACAAAACCTGCGGTGACAATAATACAAGGCTTGTATATAAAAGTAAAAATGCAAACATAAATATGTAATATACAGAGTAAAATCAAACTTGTAGTCAAAGAACCAGTGTTTTTTTTCTAGTTTTGAGTTTTTTTTAATTTTACTTTACAATTTTTATTTAGTTTTTTTTTTTTTTACCATTTTCTAAGTTTAGCTTTTTGGGTTATCTTTTTAGTTTTTTAGCAATTAAATTTTAGTTTTTGTCACACCAAAAATGTCCATATAGACGCAGTTTTGCAAGTGTAAAACTGTTTTCTTCATAGTTGGCAACTGTATATCATTTATACTGTACCTATCAACTAAATACATACAATATTACTGTGACAGAACTCAATATTCTCATGATAATAATACAGTTAAAGGCTTCCAGTATAATCAAAAAATGCCAGAATCAAGGGGTGGGGGTCGATTTGTTTTCAATCTTATTTTTTGTAAAAACTGATCAATTTGTATGGAATGATTACAATAAAATGAAAATTTAAAAAAAAAATGCCAGAAGCACATAACAAGTGCTCTGATGTCATTTGTTACCTTAACCAGCAACAAGCTTAAGCAAAAAAAAAGAAAAAAACATCTCTTTTTTTTCAAGATTCCCTTTGCAAGCATTAAGATTAAGAAGAGTATATGAGTTTAGTATTTTATATTTATTTTTGATACCTCCAGACTATATGTCATTTACCCATTTCCAAATGTGTTTAAAAAGTTAAAAAGTGTTTTTTTTTTCAGGGAATTCCTCTTTTGCTTATTTTTTGAAAAACTGTTGAAGTTGCTACTTGAATTGTGTGAATAACAATAAAAGCAGAAACAGAGATGAATTTTTTCCATGTATATGCTGCATTTCTACAAGCATGTCAGTTACATTAAATACAGTACATAACATTTGGTATAGTAACATCTCAGATCATTCACTTATTAAGCAACATGCAAAAAGTGGGGAGCTCCCTGTGAGCGTAAACTGGGAGGATGCAATTTAACAACACATTATAGGAATAAACATATTTTGGCAATTGCAAGCACTTAATGACCATTTCTAATATCCAGCTATTAAAATAATATATGAAGTTAAGCACACTCATTCCATATACACATGGGGAGAACAGGCAAACTCCATAGAGATACTGACCAGGCTAGCAATCAAACCTGAGCTCATGACACTGTGTAATAATATTAATAATAATAATTATTATTATTTATTTATTGAGCATCTTTCCTTTATTTATATAGCACCTTTCTAATGCGATAAGTGCTTCATAAATAGTCAAAGGAATGCGTTAAATAAATAAATAATAAATAAAAAAAAAAGCAAAGATGACATTAATAACACAGGATACAAACTAATATGAAAGTCAAAATTCTAAATTAGAATAAGAAACAAGCAAAAATTAAGATAGCCCTGAACAAATTTTTGTAAAATTTCATGTTGGGACATAAATGTAGATGTGTCAAGGTCAAAGAACAATAAATAGGATAAGAGCGGATTTTGCTATCAGTTTTAAAGCCTGGGGTTTATTCCTGCTTTGCGCCCTGTGCTGGCTGGGATTAGCTCCAGCAGACCCCCATGACCTGTGTTAGGATATAGCAGGTTGGAGAATGACTGACTGACTGAAGTGACCAATGAAATCCGTAGATTCAGACGCCAGTGGCGACAGACACTTGCACATGCGTACAATATATTTTGTTTTAGTTTTAGCTAACTGAAATAACACAGCAAAAACTCCTGCAAAAACGTCTAAACAAATAAACATGTATGAACCGTGCTTACTGTATATAAAGATGACGAGATGCGTATAACTACAGCCTGCAATTGCAATGACGCTGAGGGTGTTTTGTGATGTTGGGGAGATAAGTGGCTAACCTCATAGATACTACGGTCTGTAGTAGTCAAAGAACTGTAATTACACTCTGTTGAAGATGACTGCGCTGAAGTCGCAAGCTGGCACGCATGTGCACACACAGAGTAACATCACATACATTGCATACAATCCTGTGATTGATTTGAGAACCTGGTAATGCTATTGGCACACAATAATCCAAACATAAATTAAAAAAAAAAACGTTAATCAAAAATGCATATTATGGTACTCCTTCTTGACAGATTCAGCATCTTAACTTTAAATCCTTACAAGGATATTTTCTCCATGTCTGAGTGGATTTTTCCTAATAAAATTTAAAATTTAAGAAAAAATAAAGAAAAAATGTAAAAATAGCAACTTTTATTTGAAATTTTCAAAATTAATTTACAAGATTTTGCAAAAACCCACAAGTTTTTACAGGGTAATTACCAATCACCTGAGCAGCTCATTAATTGTGCAACAATACAACTGTGTGATCCATTAAATGTTTCTGAGAATGGTGACATACACCGCCGACTCTGCATTTCAATTTTTTTCCTGACGATTTCAAGATCCAACTTAGAGGTACACAGGCAAAAGAACTGAGATGTGCACAGCAGCTTATAAGTCCTTCACCTCCTCATCCAGCTACAAAGAACTATACCAGCTAAAGGAGCCATCATGCAACAATAGCACCACCTTTGTGACATTCTTACAACTAAGGAACAACAAAAACTCAATCACTGGGACACCAACTAAAGATCAAGACTCACATGTTGTTAATCCCTAAATGAAATATTCATATTTATTATTAAAACAAACCATTTGCTTTAAATGAGATATCCATGGTGACCCAAAACATTCTGATGTCTTGTTCTATGATTTAAGGCCTTTTTACAATATTTACAGTCATATGAAAAAGTTTGGGAACCCCTCTTACAGTAATTCTTTGGATTTTTGTTTATCATTGGCTGAGCTTTCAAAGTAGCAACTTCCTTTTAATATATGACATGTCTTATGGAAACAGTAGTATTTCAGCAGTGACATTAAGTTTATTGGATTAACAGAAAATATGCAATACGCATCATAACAAAATTAGACAGGTGCATAAATTTGGGCACCCCAAATGGAACTGGACATTCTCTCATCTGGAGGGATTAAAGCTGGCACACAAACGCTGGCGAATCTGCCTTCCTTCTTTGTATTTCACCGTCACTTGATTTTTTTTATTCAGTTTTATTGAGTGTTCCTGCTGAATTAGTGTGCACCTTATGGTGTATGATGTCAAAAAAAAAAACACAGACGTAGGTATATATGATATTTGGAATTATTCGTTTTATGACCTGTATAGTACATTTTGGAAAACTTTGTGGCACGGATGCAACATATATATACTGTATATAATTCACTAAGACCATGGCAAGCAAGGTGCACGCAAGACAGAGTCCTGCCCGCCAACTCTTACCCTCCTTCCGCGTCATGGGATACGCACGACGGAGCCCCACCCACCTACTCTAACCCTCCTCCTGCATCCACCCTCGCTCTCGAGGCATGAGCAGGAAGTGCGCATGGTGTACGCACGACAGAGCCCCGCCCGCCAATTCTAAGACCATGGGGTATGCACGACAGAGCCCCGTCCACCATGAGCAGGCAGTGCGCATGGTGAACGCACGACAGAGCCCCACCCGCCAACTCTAACCCTCCTCCAGCGTCATGGGATACGCACGACCGCGTTCACCCTCGCAAACTGTTTTACAAGCTGCGTACAGCGATTCCCATCCGCGACAAACATGCTTCTTCTTAGATGGTTCTGCAGGAACGGGGAAAACCTTTGTCTACAAAAACCTGATTCATACCATACTAAGAGCATAGTGTTTTTGTTGGCTTGCCCGCCTGCCCGGCCGCCTGACTGTTACCAGCATTCACCGCAATGTGCTGGAGTGTAAAACTATCGCAGCTGCTACCTCACAAACTGTCCCTGTATTCCTGTATAATTCACTAATCAGCCGACCATGGCACGCAAGACAGAGACCATAGGGATACGCTAAAAGCAGCCAGAACCGAAAAGAACAATGAAAAGTAAACGTGGCTCAGAGGTGCATGTAGACTGTAGCAGATAAGAACAATGAAAAGTCAACGTGGCTCAGAGGTTTATTTGGACTGTAGCAGAGACAAAAGCGACTGAGACAGTGTTTGGTGAAGTGTTGCATGCGGGCACATGAGTATGATGCAGGAGGAGGGTTAGAGTTGGCGGGCGGGGTTCTGCTGTGCGTATTCCGTTTTCAGTCACGGACAATTGTATGTTGCTCTCTCCAGAGTCCCATCTTTTCATTCACTCACAGTCATATCCTCAAACCCACCCCATTTGGACAACTGTGTCTTTCAGGAAGTGTTCACCCATCAATAAATAGCGGCGTATGCTACGCCGCAGGTTGGCTAGTTATTCATATTATTCATATTCATTCCCATAACATCTTGCGGTTTGTAATCAGTGACTGCGTTTTTTTTTTCCCCAATCTTGCCAGTCCCCACATGTTGCTGTATGCTGTTTCTTTTGTACTCCAGGACATGCAGAGGATAGAATAGTACAGAGCAGTAACTTCAGCGCTATATGCAATCATCAGATTCAAATGTTAACAGTTCACACACACTCAAGGATTGTCTTTCCTACATTTACAACGTGTGTACCTGTTACAATGTACACGCTTCTCTCTATGCTGTGGTTTCTATTATACACCTCAAAGAAAGAGACAATATATGTGAAAACATCATTGCACTAATGCAATATTATTTAAAAACGAACAGCGTCAGATCAGGTGTGGATTTATGCTGGCACTATTACTAAATATTTTTATTTTATTAATTTTCATTGTAATCATTCCATACAAACAGATCAATTTATAACCCAACAAATTTGAAAACAAATCAAACCCCACCCCTGAGAAGGAGAGCTTAGCTAAAGGAAAATTTCTTTAAGCTTTTTAATAAGGCAACATTAGACAAAAGAAGGGGAGAAGTAAATATCTATATAAATAAGAGATGGAGAAGGGAGTTAAATGCAATAATAGTTATTTCTCTTATTCTAAAATAATATTGATTAAATCCTGCCATGTTTTGAAAAAATTTTGTACAGATCCTCTAACTGAAAATTTGATTTTTTCCAATTTCAAATAATATAAAACATCGGTTTCCCACTGACTTATAAGAGGAGAATTAGGATTCTTCCAATTTAACAAAATAAGTCTGCGTGCCAAGAGTGTAGTGAATGCAATCACCGTTTGCTTGTCCTTCTCCAATTCCAGTCCATCTGGAAGGACACCAAACACAGCTGTTAATGGGTTAGGAGGGATTGTGATACTAAGGCTGTCTGAGAGGCACTTAAAAATTTTTGTCCAAAATGATGTTAGTTTGGTGCAGGCCCAGAACATGTGACCCAGTGAGGCAGGAGCTTGGTTGCAGCGCTCGCAGGTTGGATCCTGGCCTGGAAACATTTTGGACAGTTTTAAGCGAGACAGATGAGCTTGATATATAATTTTTAGTTGAATAATTCTATGCTTTGCGCATATAGAACTCGAGTGAATTCTCTGCTTTGCTACCTTCCACTCCTTTTCTGATATATTGATTAAGAGATCTTCTTCCCAATGTCCTCTTGGGTCTTTGAAAGGTAGGGACTCTAATAAGATTTTATATATTGCGGAAATAGTGTTTGTTTCCTCGGAATTGAGCAGTATTTTTTCCAGCATTGTGGAGGGTGCAAGGTGGGGAAAGTCGGGCAATTTCTGTTTAACAAAATTTCTAATTTGAAGATAGTGAAAGAAATGTGTAGCTGGGAGGTTAAATTTTGAACGTAATTGTTCAAAAGATGTAAATATGTTGTCTATATAAAGATCTCTGAGCATTTTAATCCCAAAACTTTTCCAGGTATTAAAAACTGGATATACTTGCGAAGGTTGAAAGAGGTGGTTCCCTTGCAGAGGTGCCACTGATAAAAGATTTTCCATCTTAAAATGCTTCCTAATTTGGTTCCATATTCTGAGTGAGTAAAGCACAATTGGGTTATTAGTATATCTGCGATAACTTTCATTTATTGGAGAGCAGAGCAGGGAATATAAAGAATTACTACAGGATTTTACTTCTATTGCAGACCAAGCCTGGGTATGTGCATTTACTTGTGTCCAGGTTTTTATGGCTTGTATGTTTGCTGCCCAGTAATAAAACTGAAAATTAGGTAAAGCCATGCCACCTTCTGTCTGAGGTCTTTGTAGGGTCGCTCTTCGGATACGTGGGTGTTTTGAGTTCCAAATGAATGAGGTTATTATTGAATCTAACTGTTTAAAAAACGATTTATCGATATATATTGAAATGTTTTGAAATAAAAAGAGAAGTTTAGGAAGGATATTCATCTTAACAATGTTAATTCTTCCGGCTAGAGTGAGATGAAGGGTTGACCATCTATGCAAGTCTTGCTTAATTTTTTCCATACAGACGCCAAAATTTTGTTGATAAAGAGCTTTATGTTTACTTGTGATATTTACCCCTAGGTATTTAAACTGATCTGCTATGGTAAAAGGTAGGGTGTCTAATCTAATATTATATGCTTGTGAGTTCACTGGAAAGAGTATACTTTTATTCAGATTAATTCTAAGACCAGATATCTTTTGAAATTCTGTTAGTGCTGTTAAAACAGCAGGGACAGTGTTTTCTGGGTCCGATATATATAAGACCATATCATCTGCATATACAGAAATTTTCTGTTCCAGTCCTTCTCTGACAATCCCCTTTATCTGATAAGAATTTCGGCAGCGAACCGCCAGTGGTTCAATAGCTATTGCAAACAACAGTGGCGACAAGGGACATCCTTGTCTGGTACCACGTTCTAGTTTAAAGTAGTCTGAGCAAATTTTATTAATACAAACTGAAGCTTCTGGACTGGTATACAGTAGTTTGATCCAAGCACAAATATTCGGGCCAAACCCAAATTTCTCCAGTGCAGTGAAAAGGTAATTCCATGCGATCATGTCAAATGCCTTTTCTGCGTCTAATGATAGTAATATCTCTGGGGTGTTTGATTTTGCTGGTGAATATATAACATTAAACAAGCGTCGGAGATTTGAAGATAGATGTCGGCCTTTAATAAATCCAGTTTGATCTTGTGATATTACCGAGGGCAGCACTTTCTCCATCCTTCTAGCTAGGATTTTTGAGAGTATCTTAACATCATTATTCAGGAGTAAAATTGGTCTATATGATGCACATTGTAACAAGTCCTTATTTTGTTTAGGAAAGACGGTGATTAATGCTTGTTGAAATGTTTGAGGTAGTATTTGGTTGTCTTTAGCTTCTGTAAATGTTACCAATAAGAGTGGAGCTAGCTGAGTGGAGAATTTCTTAAAAAAACTCTAAGGGGTAACCATCAGGGCCTGATGATTTCCCGCTTTGTAGTGACTTTATAGCGTCTAGTAATTCTGTTAGCGTTAGAGGTTTATCCAGTTCCTCAGCACTTAAAGCATCTATTTGTGGTATTTGTAAATTATCCAGAAATGCATTAGATTGCGTGTTGTCTTCTTTGGGCTCAGTGGAATATAAAGACTTATAGTAATCTCTAAATGTGTGCATTGTTTTATTATGGTCGATGATTTCTTCTCCATTCTTGTTGGTGATTCCTGGTATTGCATTGTGAACTTCTTGTTTATGAATTTGTTGAGCTAAAAGCTTATTAGCTTTTTCTCCGTGTTCATAGTAATGCTGTCTAGACTTATAAATAAGTTGTTCAGTTTCTTTAGTTGTTAAGATGTTAAGTTCTGTATGCAGGGCCTGCCTTTTCCTGTGAAGAGCTTCACTTGGATGCCTGGCTTGTTCTTCATCTATTCTAGTAATTTCATTTCTTAGCTCTGACACTTTCTTGGTTTCTAATTTATTTCTATGGGAAAGATATGAAATAATCTGGCCTCTTAAGAAGGCCTTTAGAGTTTCCCAGAGTGTTCCTGCAGAAACCTCTGTGGACGTGTTTGTCTCTAGGAAGAAGCTGATTTGTTTGGATATAAATTCTGTGCAGTTCTCGTCTGCCAATAAAAGAGGGTTAAGACGCCATCTGCGAGGTGAGTGTGAGGGGCTTAATGATTTTAGCTCCAAGACTAGAGGGGCATGGTCAGAGATAACAATTGTGTCATATTTGCATGATTTAATTGTAGGCAGGAAATTATTATCTATAAAAAAATAATCAATTCTTGAGTAGCTATAATGCACTGGTGAGTAGAACGAATATGTTCTTGAGTTTGGGTTAAGAAACCTCCAGGGGTCTGATAAGTTGTGATCATTTAAAAACTGTGTAATTATCTTTGCAGTATTAGATGTCGTCCCCCCTGTCACAGGAGTCCTATCTAAGAGTGGATTTAAAACACAATTAAAGTCCCCAGCCATTATAATTTTATGAGTGCTCACATTGGGAATGGATGCAAATAGATTTTGCATGAATTCCTTATCATCAACATTGGGTGCATAAACATTTATCAAAATCATTTTACTGTTATATAAGTTGCCCATGACCATCACATATCTCCCTTCAGGGTCCGACACTACCTCTGATGCTACAAATGGAACTGTTCTATGTATGAGAATTCCCACCCCTCTAGTTTTATTTATAAAGCTAGAATGGAACATTTGGCCAGTCCAGTCTTTTTGTAATCTGAACTGATCCTTGGTTAGTAAGTGGGTCTCCTGTAGAAATACTATTTTAGCGTTTAAGCCTGTTAGGTGAGAGCATACTTTCTTTCTCTTTAATTCGTGATTCAGGCCTTTAACATTCCAGCTCACAAAGTTAACTGTCCCATCATGGAGACATTGATTCTGAGTTTTTAATGTCATTTATAGTTTTAATTGGTAATATGGCAGTTTTAATCTTAGTTTCAAGATTCCCCATGAGTTGTTGCATTTTAGCCTGTTGTTGCATTGATATTTAGAATTATAAGGATTACAAGAATAGATTAGATATAACCTGCTCTCCTTCTCTCCCCCCTTTATCCCCCCACCCCCCCATTTTGCCTCCCCACATGAGGCTAGATCCCACTTCGCGATGTTCCAGTCCTCTGACATACGAAGAGACAGAGCACGTCCAAAACAAAACAAACCCCACCCTGCAGCGGCGTTACAGAATTAAAACAGAGATATCTTTTACAGTTATATCCTTAATACTATCTGCCGAAAATGTTCTCATTAACAATATTTAAGCTTGAAATAATCTTCAGCGCTTTTAAGTTAAGATATTAAGATTTAAAAAAAAAAAAAAAAAAACAACCCTGGGAATGATTTTAAAAACTAGTCCCGGATAAACCTGGTAATTCCTACTGTAATAGTATAATGGTAATTATATAAATAGTAGAACAAGCAATAAACTAAGGGTATGAAGTTAAACAGTCTACTTTAAGGTATAGTAAAATAAAAAAAAATAAAAATAAATAAATAATAAAAAAATAAATAAATAAATAAATAAATAAAACGAATCCTACTTTAATCACTTCCACATTTTCACACTCACGTCTATAACTCTATAACTCTAATTAAAACATAAACATATAACATATAAAGTCCAGATAAAAAGAAAAAAAAAAAGAAAATAAGGGATGTGTAATTATAATACCAGTCTCTTTAAACATGGATCCAGCGATCAGATCATAGGTCCTTCCCGTGTCTTGATAGAATACGGCTCTTTAAATTTAATTAACTTTCAAAAAAGTGTCGGAAACAGCTTCTTTAATTCTTTTTCAGCTTCTTCTTTGCTGAAGAAAATATAATGTCGATCTTGAACTTCCACTTTCAGTTTGGCAGGATACAAGAGGCTGTATTTGATATCGGCTTCCCGTAGAACCTTTTTAATGTCGATGTAGGATCTGCGTTTTGCAGCTGTTGATGGTGAGAAGTCGGGAAAAATACGAATAAGATTATTTTCGAATATAATCTCTTGCTTGTGTCTGAGAAGTGCCATCACATCAAGCTTACATCTTAGTCGCTCGAAGCGGACAATAAAAGACCTAGGTTTAAAGGCGCTTGGTATCTTTGTGCGATAAGCCGTGGCTATCTCATTGTCGAGTTTAAAGTCATCTCCAATTATTTTAGACAGTAATTCTACTGCAAATTTCACTGGGCTTGAGCTTTCTCGTTTCTCAGGTATACCCTCAATTCTTATATTATTTCTTCTGCACCCATCCTCCAGGGCTGCAAGTCTGTCTCCAAGTTTTTTGCATTCCGAGTTCGCAGCTGTGGCTTTTTCATCGGCGTTAGATGCCAGTTGGTCCGCTGTTTCCACTCGGGCCGTGAGTCCCTGCTTAACGTCTTCTAGCTGATCTGAAACGTCCTTAATATGATCATCAAGCCTTTTCAGTTTGGAATTAGTTTCTTCAATGTGTTCCACTAATTTCTCCAACATGCCTTTAAAGTTCACGTCGAAACGTTTAAATAGACGCGTTTCCTTATCTTTGTTATCCTTCTTGAGCTCAATGGCCACCTTCTTAAGATCATTTGTGTTATCTTTCTTAAGCTCCTTCATGGCCGTAACCATGGCAGTTGACTGTGTAGTGATCATCTCTTTCAGTTCGGACAGTTCGCTTCGGCTTTCGTGCTCCGCAAGTGAAAATGCAGCTCCTGTTACAGGCTCGCGATGAGTAGATGAGAGCACGTCCTGCAGAGCCCTTTCTAGTCTCGAATGATCCTCAGAAATCGGCGATCCCTCGCGACCTGTATCACTTGCGCCTTCGCTCCCATTTTCACTCTCGACTGGAGACGATACAATGGAGTGGGGTCCCAGGAATTCTGCGCACTCTTCTGCCTGTTCCAGGTCAGTCTCCGTGAGGCCATACCTTACACTTGCACTCAGGCCAGAAGTCTGTCCGGACTTTGATGCAGCTTTAAGTTTCTTTTCCGGTTCCTTCTGACTTTTCTTCTTGTTACTCATGCTTGTATATTGTAGTGGAAGTTCCTTGGTCGGGTTAAATACAGGATACCTCTAAATAATATGAAATACGTGGGAAAATAAAGCCGCTGCTAGCGGAGCTCTGCTTCAGACGTCCATCTCCTATAAACGGACAAAACCAACTCTGGCACTATTACTGAAAGAAAAAAAAGATCAACATGTGCGTTGATCCTGCAGCACTGAATAAGCTCACGCGCTAGATAGATAGATAGATAGATAGACATCCCCCATCACAAATCTGACTCTAATTAACAGCGCAAGTACAGACTCAAACCAAGTGTGTCCCCTGTTCGATACCAACTCACTCCTATATTTGCCGTTTTCAGTAGTAAGCTGCTCTTTTTGTTAATATTATTCAGTACACACATACACTTACTTTGTGTCTGTACTTGCGCTGTTACTTAGAGTCAGATGGAGGGGGAGGAATGTTAGAGCGTGTGAGCTTATTCAGTACTGCAGGATCAATGCACATGTTGATCTTTTTTTTCTTTCAGTATATGTGCCTTCCCTGTTTATTTATATATCTAGTGACTTTTCTGCCTGTCTGTCTCTCTATTACGCAGTGCTCTGTCTGTCTGTGTGTTGGGGATCTTAAAAATAACAGTTATAAGGACACTTGTTCCCTGTTTCTTGCTAATGTGCTAAACATTAACAACTTTAACTGAAAATAATAATTCAGGTTATCCTTAGAAAGTAAATAAAATGAAGGAGATGAACCCACCATTATATAGCTTTTGCTCCACACAACTGTCAGGTCCAGCCTGCTGTGCTTAATCTTCAGCTGAGTGTAGTTTCCAACTGATTTGATTTGTATCCCAGGGACTTGGTAAGGCAAGACAATGCTGTTGTTTTGGTAACAGAAAAGAAAGTGTATAAAATAAACAGGTCATTAAAAGATTCAAACACCTACAGTAAATACTTATTATGTTGTGCTAAAGTACTGATTCATTCCAAGAGTTTGACAATATCAGACTTGAGAGATGGTGTGAACTATAAAAAAACAGTCAGCAGTGTACATTTTCATGGATGGCACATCTTGTCAGGATGGGTCCCAGTCCATTACCTGGCTGAGAGGCCAGGAGAAAGAAAAGGCAGGAGGAGCCAACAATTTGTGGAGTGTGTCAGCATCTCGGCAGGGGTGGATAAATGGCCCTGACCTGGCCGCGAGAAGAACATAATAATAATAAATAATAATACATTTTATTTATATAGCGCCTTTCCCATGCTCAAGGCACAATTGGGGAGGACTTCATACCCAAAGTATGAATCCATGAGCATTGGTACCCCAATGGACACCTGCAGGGCATGCTGGAAAATGTAGTGCTATGGAGCAGCCTTGATGGGTTACATGGGTGCCACCAGGGGGTGCTGCAAGGACATATGATCCCTGCTTTCAGAGAAATCCGTTTGACCCGAAGAATTTCCAATGAGATATGCCCTTGCACCAGGAGTACTCTCTGTGTCTTGAATAAATGGAGTTGCTCTGTGTCACCCTGGTGAGTCGGAGTCAGGTGAAAGAAGCACAAAACTCACCTGGGAGGAGTGGAGGAGAAAAGAATATTTGTGTTTGTCCTAAGGTTATTATATTAACTTTGTTAAGGTAATTTATTATAATTAACCTTAATTTGAATCAGGGATGTGTGTCTGTGCAGTTCTGCCTGGGGTTTAGGGTGCTGCAATGCCACCTAATGGTCACAGCATAAAGAAAATGGATTGTAACTCACATATTTGTAGCAACTGCTGTGCAAGTGTTAAGAAACAGAGATGAATGTATGAGTGAGAAAGCAGGGTAGAATATGTGACTGATAGAAAGAGCCTGAGAACTGCTTAGAGGAAGAGAGGACATGCTTAAATATGATGGAAAAGTTCTTTGTGACAAGGTTTTTCAATGAGGAACAACAAGATTAATTTGATAGAAACCATTAAAATAAAGCAAATATGCTGAAAAATCACCTTGGAAGTCACACTAAATTGTACTTCCTTTGTAATATTTTATTTCCTACTAGGAGGGATGTATCTGTTTCACAATGAAGCAGATGCACAGTGTATGGTGACTTTAATCTGGTAGATAAAAGGATGCAATTAGCCTAATGTTGTTAACTAGAAAATGTGTTTTCATTGAAACAACCAGAAATTCAGATGTCAAAAATAGCTAGAATATAAGAAAGCCACATTTGTGCATGTATTAGTGATAATGTATCTTGTTTTACCAGGTTAAATGCTTATGGTATGAGGGTATGGGATCTGATTTAGTCAGGTATCTGTTGGTCTTCAAACTACACCAAAACAGTCATTCCACAATAATCACTTTAAAGTTAGTCTCTGCCATTATAAAGAAGGGGCTGCAAAAATGCAGGTAACATTCCTCTTTTGAAGTAGAAAAAAACAACCATTCTTTTGTCAAACACAAAAAATTCCCTGAGTTTGGAGTTAATAAATTTAATTTTTAAATTTCTAGATACTGTAAATTGTTGCACATACTGTGCAATTGCTACTTCATTATCTCAGAGACTGACCCTTAACTAATTGGCAGTACTTTACAGTACATGGCCTCCCTAGAGCAACAAGTTTGATGTAGTTCCTGGAACAAGAAATACCAAAGAGAATAAGATCAGGCAGTTTAAAAGTGCCTTCTGTTTGGACAAAAACAAATACGTACTGAACAGAATCAACAATTATGTCCTCATGCAAAACCTGGATGATGGTGACAGGCAGCCGAATACTGATTCTCACTATGCGTCCTAATAAATTTCGCCTCAGTTGGATATTGAAGATTGGGAAATTCTCCTTGCATTCTGCAGCCAAAATGTAATTACATGTCCCAAAAAAATCAAACATTAAGTTGTCAAATGTCTTAAAATGTCCAAAACCCCAAGTGCTGCAAACTCCATGCTGGGTATCTAAAAAACAACCAAAAAGAATGAATAGTAAATAAAAAGGTGTGTACTGAATTTATAATTGCCTAACATTTTTGTCCAGCACTAAGACACCAATAGAATAGCAATACTATAACTTAGTTAAATCATTAATGCATCACCTATATACAGTAAGTAAAGGGACAAAGACTCAGAATAATGCTAATCAAACCAAATTCTCTCAAAATGGTGCCTGAATTATTTTTTAACACACATACCCTGTAAGAGACATAAAAATATAAATCCTGCATCTCCTGACAGTCTACCTTAACAGTCATATACCTTGGCATATCAGGTATAAAAGTTGTCTCCTTTGTCTACTTCTTAAATACTGCCAAATGTCTATCCCACTCACTACTTCCTTTTTCTATTCTCTTTCATCCTCCTCCTTCAATCAACAGGCCTTCACCTCAGAATCATTTGTCAACTTGAGAATAATTGTCCTTTAGCATTGACAGGCTTTATTATCCTACTATAATGACTTCCAAGTTCGGGATGGCCTCCTAGTAGCCCAAAATGTTATTTTCACACTAAGCCAACGGTGAGCTGTAGTGGCTAAGTCTTTAGACTTAGTGGTTGTGGGTTCAAATCCCACTACTGACACTGTGTGACCATGAGCCAGTCACTTCACCTGCCTGTGCTCTGATTGGAAAACCAAAAGAAATGTAACCAATTGTATCATAAACGTTACAAGTCGCCTTGCATAAAAGCATCATCCAAATATGTAAAAAGTGCTGAGTATCACCGACAGGGCTGAGTCACTCTTGCACTCTCCAAGCTGCTGTTTGCCTCTTTAAATAAAAAACAAATGTAAGTTAACTCATCCCATTCAGGGACCTTGTGCTAGCCCCTAGCAGCTGAGCAGGTATCTACAGGCCACTAGCCAGTCCTCCTGAGCTCATCCTTAATTCTGATAACAATGAAAATTGATATTTCACATTCTGCCTATTTTGTACTCTAATAGGTTTTAGATATTCATGAAAATTAAGTCCTAGTTTTTTGGTTGACAATTAACAAAGATAAGTATTTTCACCTATCAAGCCATCCATTCCCCATGGCTACTGTTTTGGATCAATTTATCAGGCAGTGTATACTCTTTTCCGTTTAGTATCCATGTACTTTATTATTTTACTGTGTGTTTTAAATAATATGAAGTACCCAGAAATGAATGAAAGGGCACATAAAGTGAGCACATCTTTGGCAAAGACACCAAAATGTACATTTTTATATCTTTTTTATATGTTACTATCTGTATACAACCTTTAAAACATAATGTTAACTTACTTGAATAAAGAATATTATTTGCCAGGGAAATGCCCAGTCTATCATGGTGGGGGTCTTTAGCAATGTCTTCTGTAAGTAAAGCAAAGCAACAATTCTTAAACCTTTGAATGGTTGGTACGTCTATACTGTAAATTAGTGGAAAATTAAGCATTAATTGTTATTTCAGCTTCTTACTAAGAAATAGAATGCTGGTTCTGGCTTACAAAAATGAAGCATTTTTGCATACACAACATACAATAATTCTTGGTTGTCTGGTGTTATTCTGCCACTCTGTGCAGGGATTTCCTGAAAGCCTGCTCATCCATAGGGTTTCCTCTAGTTTTCATGAAAATAGGAGAAGCCAATTTAGCGTAATGCAGGAAGAAATATACACCAATTCAGCTTTATTTATATAGACAACTCAGCATTATTTATAAAGTTTTAGCTGTTGCCTTTACCTTAGGCAATGCACAATTATATTATGTTAGGAAACAATACACCAGCAGAATTTCAAAAGATATCTGGACTCAAAATTAATTTGAATAAAACTGTTCTTCTTCCAGTGAGCTTTATAGCAAACAGCAATAGATTCCCTTTTATCATTGCCGATCAGTTTAAATATCTAGGGGTAAACATCACAAGTAAATATAAAGCTCTTTTTCAACAAAATTTTGCTGTTTGCACTCTCGTTTAAAATTGTCCAATATGTTTCCAGGGCAAGATCCGAACTGCAAATGTTGCAATCAAGCTCCAGCCTCACTAGGCCACATGTTTTGGGCATATACCAAATTAACATCATTCTGAACCAACATTTTGAAATGCCTATCAGACGACCTTGGTGTAACAATCTCTCCTAACTCATTAACATCTGTGTTTGGTGTACTCCCAGATGGGCTTAAAGTGGAGAAGGACAAACAAGCTGTAATTGCTTTTACTTCACTACTAGCATGTAGACTTGTCTTGTTCAACTGGAAGAATTCTAACCTACCTCTTTTAAGTCAGTGGGTAACTGATGTTATTTACTATTTCAAATTGAAAAAAATCTAATTCTCACTTAGAGGATCTGTTCAAAACTTTTTTAAAACCTGGCAAGATCTAATCAATAACATCCATCCATCTATTGTCCAACCCGCTGGATCCGAACACAGGGTCATGGGGGTCTTCTGGAGTCAATCCCAGCCAACACAGAGCACAAGGCAGGAACCAATCCCGGGCAGGGTGCCAACCCACCGCAGGACACACACAAACACACCCACACACCAAGCATACACTAGGGCCAATTTAGAATCGCCAATCCACCTAACCTGCATGTCTTTGGACTGTGGGAGGAAACCGGAGCGCCCGGAGGAAACCTAATCAGTAACATTTTAGAATAAACATTTATATTGAGGAGAAAGACTCCTTACTCTCTTTACTACTCTCAAAAGTTTTACTCTGGATGTTGGCCTTCCTCTCATGGGGAGGGTTGAATTGAATTTAGTTTTTGTTAAGTTTGACTTGATTGTATGGAATGTTACATGCTTTTAATAAATTAAATAAAAGATTAAAAAAGAATACATTATTTTTTACATTTGGAGTATAAGCTATAAAGTGGCTCATCTGAATCACACAGTGAGGCAAATGCAAAAAATTAACTCAATTTTGTATCTTTTTTTTTTTTTTTAACTTTTCTTTAGTTTACTTATTAATTGTAACAGAGAAGGAATGTTAGCCTGTTGCAAAAAGGGTGATGCTGTACCTGTGAACTTGTGGTCTGAGCCCGAAAAGTCTACAAGGATAAATTAATTTACTTTTGCTGAGAAGGTCAGTTCATGGTGTTTGGCTTGGGACAATTGCTAAAAAGCATGAGTTGACAGATGCACCCATGAAAAATGCACGGTATGACCTTTGCTCACAGTGTTTCACATGCAAGCTACTGTATTACATCCTTGGCTAGCACAAATGACCAAAAGGAGGTGCTTATGATGCACTATTTGTTACTGATAAGATTACTTCATCTAACCTCTCATTGTACACATTTAAATGCATTAAATAGAAACGTTTATAGCTATCAGATCACAGTGGAAAAACACTTACTTTTTACAAACCTCTTCTTAGGAAATATTTAATGGAGTTGCCAATCTAAAGAATTTAATGATTACAATAAAATCAATAAAATTAATTATAAAAAAATAAATAAAGAATTTAATATGTATAAGGATCTAAATATTTTATATGTGTATACAGTGTTGCAACTAAAAGTATTATTATAGTCTTGTTTCTCTGCAAACATCACCATAAATTTGACTTATTCGGGTACTTCTTTTCTATAAGAACTGTATTGTTGGGTTGGGTCTAGCAAGAAGTAACTGTATGTCCTTAACATGATTGTATTTTTAACATAACACTAAACAAATAGGTATTTTCAAAAATAAAAGTGTGATTAACATGAGGTGTTTTTGATTTTTGGCCTCACAGTGAAACTGCATTTACCCCAAAAGTCAAAAAAGTTTAAAGACTAATGAAACTGAATTATAACAATGATTCTGATATTGAATAGAACAATGTGATTATTAATAATAACTACTAATTTCAGTTTACTCCTGGTGATGTGTTACTGTTTTCAAAGCCTTTACTCTCCTGTTAAATTACTTTTTTAAAAGTTATCCAAACCTCTGTTTCATGCGTGCCCCCCAAAAATATTGGGGGTAAGGGAGAGCAAAAATTATAGGCTACAACATAAGTAATGAGAGTAAAAGAAATACTACTACTACTACCACTAACAATAATAATAATAACTAGCCATAATTGTTTATTGATGGGTGAACACTTCCTGAACGACACCAAACGACACCCATTGTCCAAATGGGGTGGGTTTGAGGATACAACTGTGAGTGAATGAAAAGATGGAACTCTGGAAAGAGCAACATACAATTGTCCGTGACTGAACACTGGTTTTGGCAGATACAGGCAATGTGTGTGTGTCTCTCTCTTTCTTGCACCTGTGTGTGTGTGTGTGTGGCTCTCTCTCGCATGCCTGTGTGTGTGTGTGTGTGTGTGTGTGTGTGTGTGTGTGGCGCTCTCTCTTGCGCGCCTGCATGTGTATGTGTGGCTCTCTCTCGCGTGCCTGTGTGTGTGTGGCTCTCTCTCTCTAAAAACATTGAATAACACTGACACAAACACCCAGGCTCCCTGCTCAGCTGCACGAGCAGGCTCACTCTCAGCTGCACGCGCCCTCTCTCTCTCTCATCAGCATGCGAGCCCACTCTCTCTCTCTCTCTGTAACATTGCAGCAGTTTGCGCTATAGCCTTGCAAGCCGATCACTGTATAAACACTTTTTTTTAATGAGTTTTAAGCACAGGGGAAAAAAAGGAACATTTGAAAAATCTGTAATTTAATAAACCACCAAGAAAAGTAACATTGCAACAAATCACGCTATGAACCACTCGCTGTAAACACTTTTTTTTAATGAGTTTTAAGCACAGGGAAAAAAAAATGAACATTTGAAAAAAGACAAAAGTAACACTGCAACAATTCACGCTATGAACCGAAAACTGAACATTTGAAAAATCCGTAATACAAAAACTAACCATAAACCACCAAGAAAACTAACCTTGCATGAGTTGAGGTCTTGCATGAAGTGAGGAGGAACTGGGTGGAGAGGAGGTTACAGTTTTGAGGGAAAGTCTGGCTCCACGATGGAGGGTTGTTTTCCTTCAGGTGTTTTCTCTCTTGTGATTTCTTGGGTTTCTGGTGTTTTTAGCTGTTTAGCTGGTGGGAGCGAAAGCCTTGTGCAGTCATTCCAAAAAGAAAGTCCTTGTGACCCAACCCTTCGTGTTTTCCCTCCACGTCACTGGCAGTCTGTCTTTGTTTACATTGTGCTGCTTGAAAGCACAAGGGTTCTCAAATTGGTAAATGAGTAAACTGGTAAACAGTTTTTCCACCTCTTCCAGCACTTGAGGCCTCTGCCTGGTTAACGCTGTAACTCCTATTGCAACATTAGCTGCTTTAATAGATTCTTTCTGCTTTAGAATAGTCGAAATCGTAGGTTTTGACTTCTTGTACTTGGCAGCAAGATCAGTAACATGACCGTCATGCTCATACTTTTCAATAATTTCTTTCTTTATTTCGATTTCAATTTTCTGCCAAACTTTCTTCTCACCACTCTTCACTTGCTTAGAAGCATGGTTAACTACAAAAGCACATGAAATACTGTAGAGCACAAAGAGTTAACAGGTAAAGCATGCACGTCTGACTGAGAACAATGAACAGGGAGAGGCTGAACACGTGCTTAAATACAGTAATCGGTGCGTATGAACTGAAAGGGAAATGAAATAGAGCACAAAGAGTTCACAGCGAAAGCACGCATGCACATGCAAGCACACACGTCTGACCGAGCACAATGAACACGTGCGGAAATCATCGGCGCACACAAACCGAAAGGGAAACTGGCTTGTTTGTATACCGAGTGTGTGGTCGTGAACCGAGGCAAAAGTTTGGCGAACTTTTTGGTTGTAAACCGAGTTGTACGTGTACCGAGATGTTCGTGAACCGAGATTCCACTGTATGAGCATCTCTGAAATTGGCTTACATTAAAGCTTGTGTTAATACTTGAAAAATACTGTATATGACTTATTAATTAAATACACTCATCTCATTTGTTCCTAGTGTGTTTTGGGGATCTCCATAGCTGGAATGTTCTTGGAAAAACTCTGACATCAGATGATTAGATGGTGATATTGCATTCTTTGCATACTTTGCTGTGAACACATTAAACTCAAATTTAGGTCAATGCGTAAAGATAATCTTTATACTTCAATTTCATTGAATTTTGCGATTTTGTTAGGCAAGTCACTTTATTTCAGAAATCTTAATTAAACTCATACATTTATGTTTATGGGCAGAATCTTGGTACACTTATAATTCTTTTGTCACCATCTCCATAAGCAACATATTAGGCTGGTGCTCTAAATACAGCACAGCTCCCACAAAAATTTTGTTTGTATAAGAGGTTCAGTTTTGAATTTATTTCACTCATGTTACACAGATAAAATTTTGCAGACCTCCTGGTTCAACTATGACTGTTGACTGCAAACACAGCTCATTTTCGTAGTTCTGAAATGCGGCACCTCAAGAACACATTTTTCTGAGAGTGTTGCAGACAGACATTGACATAAGCCATTGAATCCCTCTTTCTGAAATTATCAAAGAGAGGTTGTGCATCAAACCCCACCAGTCCTGGCTCCTTTCTCACATTCACTTTGTGCCCAATGCTGTCAAGATAACTTTAGCCGCCTCAGGCTCTTTATTGGATTAAGTGCTGTGGGATTGTTCAACTCTGAATGTGCATGTGTCTGTCTGTGAAGTAGGTCACGTTAAAGGTTAGGAAGGGGGTGGAGGTGGATTTGGAGGTGCATGATTCCATTAACTTCACAGTGTTAGTAATAACATTAACAGATAGGGGTAAGGAGACACTTAGGTAGCAGGGGCCAAGCTGTGCTTAAACCATTGTTTGGGCTCCACCTGGCCGTACTGCAGGAACCACAGAAAACTAATATGTGACGTTAAAATTTAGGAATAGCCTACACTTGAGTAGCCAACTCTCAAGAACAGCAAGTAGTACCTGAGCAGACTACCTGAATGCATCACAGTATGTTTCTTTTTTTTTCTTTTTCTTTATTAATTTTATTGTAATCATTCCATACAAATAGATACATTTTTACAAAAGATAGGATTGAAAACAAGTAGCCCTCCACCCCTGAGAGAGAGAGCATGGCCAGCAGAGTAAAACTTAACGCTTGTAGACATACCTAAATTGATGAGTTTAATAGGGCAATGGAAATAAATCAGAGAAGAAAAAGAAATGTGGAGATAATTGCTTCTTCTGTGCTTATTAAGAGCTTATTCTAAGATATTATTAATTAGATCCTGCCAGGTTTTGAAAAAATACTGTACAGATCCTCTAACTGAATATTTGATTTTTTTCCAATTTCAAATAGTATAAAATATCGGTTTCCCACTGACTTAAAAGAGGAGAGTTAGGAGTTCTCCAGTTTAGCAAAATAAGTCTGCGTGCCAAAAGTATAGTGAATGCAATCACAGTTTGTTTGTCCTTCTCCACTTTAAACACATCTGGAAGAACACCAAACACAGCTGTTAATGGGTTAGGAGGGATTGTGACACCAAGGCTGTCTGAAAGACACATAAAAATTTTGGTCCAAAATGATGTTAATTTGGTGCAGGCCCAAAACATGTGACCCAGTGAGGCTGGGACTTCATTGCAGCATTCGCAGGTTGGATCTTGCCCTGGAAACATTTTGGACAGTTTTAAGCGAGACAGATGTGCTCGATATATAATTTTGAGTTGAATAATTGTATGCTTTGCGCATATGGAGCTCGAGTGAAGTCTCTGCATTGCTATTTTCCACTCCTTTTCTGATATATTGATTAAGACATCTTTTTCCCATTGTCCTCTTGGATCTTTAAAAGGGAGGGACTGCAAGATAATTTTATATATTGCAGAGATGGTGTCTAAGTCCTTGAAATTGAGCAATATTTTTTTCGGCATGGAGGAGCGTGCAAGATGAGGAAAATCGGGCAGGTTCTGTTTAACAAAGTTCCTAATTTGAAGACAGTGAAAGAAATGTGTGGCTGGAAAGTTAAATTTGGAGTGTAATTGTTCACAGGATGCAAAGATGTTGTCCATATAAAGATCTCTAAGCAATTTAATACCAAATCTTTTCCAGATATTAAAAACTACATATGAGGGTTGAAAGAGGTGGTTCTCTTGCAGAGTTGCCACAGATAAAAGATTCTCAATCTTAAAATGCTTTCTACATTGGTTCCATATTCTGAGTGAGTGAAGTACAATTGGGTTATTAGTATATTGCCGATAGCTTGCATTTATTGGGGCACAAAGCAGGGAATATAAAGAAGTACTGCAGGATTTTGCTTCCATTGCGGACCAAGCCAGTGTATGTTCCATCTATTTGTATCCAGGCTTTTATAGCTTGTATGTTTGCTGCCCAGTAATAAAACTGAAAGTTGGGTAGAGCCATGCCACCTTCTGCCTTAGGTCTTTGTAGGGTCGCTCTTTGGATACGTGGGTGTTTTGAGTTCCAAATAAATGAGGTTATTGTTGAATCTAATTGCTTAAAAAATGATTTATTAATGTATATTGGAATGTTTTGAAATAAAAAAAAAGTAGCTTAGGAAGAATATTCATCTTAACAACGTTAATTTTTCCAGCTAGAGTGAGATGAAGGGTTGACCATCTATGCAAGTCTTGCTTAATTTTTTCCATACAGACGGTGAAATTTTGTTGATAAAGAGCATTATGTTTACTTGTGATGTTTACTCCTAGGTATTTAAACTGATCTGCGATGATAAAAGGGAAGGTGTCCAATCTAATATTGTGTGCTTGAGAATTCACTGGAAAGAGCACACTTTTATTCAAATTAATTCTGAGACCAGAGATCTTTTGAAATTCTGTAAGTGCTGTTAAGACTGCAGGCACAGAATTTTGTGGATCTGATATATACAGTACCATATCATCTGCAAATAGAGAAATTTTCTGTTCCAGTCCTTCTCTGAAAATCCCCTTTATCTGATAAGAATTTCGACAGTGGACCACCAGTGGTTCAATGGCGACTGCAAATAGCAATGGTGAAAAGGGGCAACCTTGTCTGGTACCACATTCTAGTTTAAAGTAGTCTGAACAAATGTTGTTAATACAAACTGAAGCTTCTGGATTGGTATATAGTAATTTCATCCATGCACAAATGTTCGGGCCAAACCCAAATTTTTCTGTTGTAGTGAAAAGGTATTTCCATTCAATCATGTCAAATGCTTTTTCTGCATCCAATGATAATAATATTTCTTGGGTGTCGGTGAGTATATTATATTAAACAGGCGTCGAAGATTGGAAGATAAGTGTCAACCCTTGATAAATCCAGTTTGATCTTGTGATATTACCGAAGGTAGCACTTTCTCCATCTTTCTAGATATGATTTTTGAGAGTATCTTAACATCATTATTCAGAAGGGAAATTGGTCTATATGATGCACATTGTGATAAGTCCTTATTTTGTTTAGGAAAGACAGTGATTAATACTTGGCTAAAAGTTTGAGGTAGAATTTGATTGTCTCTAGCTTCTGCAAAATGTTGCTAATAGGAGGGGAGCTAGCTGAGTGGAGAATTTCTTATAAAATTCTGCAGGGTAGCCATCAGGGCCTGCTGCTTTTCCACCTTGAAGTGACTTTATTGCATCTAGTAATTCTGATAGTGCCAGAGGTTTATCCAGTTCCTCCGCACTAAAAGTACCTATTTGTGGCATCTGTAATGTATCCAGAAATGCATTAGATTGTGTATTGTCTTCTTTAAACTCAGTAGAATATAAAGATTTATACTGTAGTAGTCTCTAAATGTGTGCATTATATTTTTATGGTCAATGATTTCGTCTCCGTTCGTGTTGGTGATTACTGGGATTGCATTGAGAACTTCTTGCTTGTGGATTTGTTGGGCTAAAAGTTTATTAGCTTTCTCTCCATGTTCATAGTAATGATGCCTGGATTTATAAATTAGTTGTTCAGTTTCTTTAGTTGTCAAGAGGTTGAGTTCTGAATGCAGAGCCTGCCTTTTCCTATGTAGAGACTTGGAAGCCTGGCATGTTCTTCATCTACTCTAGTAATTTTGTTTTTTAGCTCTGATACTTTGTCGGTTTCTAATTTATTCCTGTGGGAAAGATATGAAATAATCTGTCCTCTTAAGAAGGCCTTTAAAGTTTCTCAGAGTATTCCTGCAGAAACCTCTGAAGATGTATTTGTCTCTAGGAAAAAAACTGATTTGTTTGGATATAAATTCAGTAAAGTTCTCATCTGCTAATAGAAGCAGGTTAAGGCGCCATCAGCGAGGTGAGTGTGTGGGGCATTGTGACTTTAGATCCAAGATCAGAGGTGCATGGTCAGAAATAACAATAGCATCGTACTTGCAAGATTTAATTGTAGGCAATAAATTATTATCTATAAAGAAATAATCAATTCTTGAGTAGCAATGATGTACTGGTGAGTAGAAAGAATATGTTCTTGAGTTTGGGTTTAGAAACCTCCAGGGGTCTGATAAGTTGTGGTCAGTTACAAACTGTGTAATTGTCTTTGAAGTGTTAGATGTCATCCCCCCTGTGACAGGAGTCCTATCTAAGAGTGGATTTAAAACATAATTAAAGTCCCCAGCCATTATAATTTTATGAGTGTTCACATTGGGAATGGATGCAAATACATTTTGCATGAATTCCTTATCATCGACATTCAATGCATAAACATTTATCAAAATCATTTTACAGTTAAATAAGTTGCCCATGACCATCACGTATCTCCCTTCAGGATCAGATACTACATCTGATGCTACAAATGAGGCTGTTCTATGTATGAGAATTCCCAAACCTCTAGTTTTCCTTGTAAAGCTAAAATGGAACATTTGGCCAGTTCAGTCCTTTTGCAGCCGGAATTGACCCTTGCTTAGTAAGTGGGTCTCCTGTAAAAATACTATTTTAGTGTTTAAACCTTTAATTCGTGATTCAGGCCTTTAACATTCCAGCTCACAAAGTTAACTGTCCCATCATGGAAACATTGATTCTGAATTGTTGATGTCATTTTATAGTCTTAACTGGAAGTGAGACAGCTTTAACCTTAATTTCCTATTTCCCCACGGGTAATTGCCATGCAGCCTATTGTTACGTTGGTAGTTATAATTATTAGGATTAAAAAGATAGATTAGATATAGCCTGCTCTCTTTCTCTCCCCCCACCCCCCCATTTTGCCTCCCCATGTGAGGTCGGACCCCACTTCACAAAGTCCTGGTCCTCTGACATACCTAGAGACAGAGCATGTCCAAAGCAAGACAAGGCCCCATGCAGCGACATTTGAGGATTAGAAAGTAGAGATATCTATTGCCAAGACAGTCTAAATACTATATGCCTAAAATATAATCATTAACATACTATAAGCATAAGATATAAAATCTTCAGCAATCTTAAAGTATTACGATAATAAACCCAGGGAATGGTATTAGAAAGTGGTCCAGGATATGCATAGTAAATCCTAATGCAATAATAACAATAACAATAAACCAAGGGTATGATGTTAAACAGTCCCCTTTAGGGCAGTAAAAAGAAAAAAAAAATAATTAAGACATAAACAGAAAGCGTCTGAGTAATGTAAAGAATGTATAATTATAATACCCGTATCATTACTAGTGGATCAGACAGCAAGTGATATCTCCTTGCCATGCCATGACAGGATGCGACTCACTATTGTGTTTCAAAATAGTCTCGGGATCAGCTTTCTTAATTCCTTTTCTGCTTCCTCCTTGCTGGAGAAAACGTAGTATTGGCCTTGAACATTCACTTTCAGTTTGGAAGGATACAAGAGGCTGTATTTGATATCGACTTGCCGTAACTGCTGTTTGATGTTGTAGAAGGCTGCACGTTTAGCAGCTGTTGCGGGAGAGAAATCAGGGAATATATGAATGTGGTTATTTTCAAATATAATTTCTTGCTTGTGTCTGAGGAGTGCCATCACTTCTAGCTTACATAATAATCTCTCAAAGCGAATAATAAAAGACATAGGTCTAAAGGTATTTGATCCGCGTATGCGATAAGCTGCTGCTGTCTCAGTATCTGATTTAAAGTCCTCTCCAATTATTTTAGAGAATAGTTCAACTGCGAATTTCACTGGGTTTGGACTTTCACGATTCTCAGGTAGACCTACAATTGTAATATTATTCCTTCTGCTTCCATCTTCCAGAGTGGTAAGTCTGTCTTTGAGTTGTTTGCATTCGGAATTGGCAGCTGTTGCTATTCCATCAGCGGTGGATGCTAGATTTTCGGCTATTTCAATTCGAGTCGTGAATGACTGCTTAACATCCTATAGCTGATCGGCAAGTGTGCTCAGTTTAGATGCATTTTCCTGAATGTGCCCCTCAATTTTTTCCAGCATACATTTAAAGGCCATCTCAAAGCGAGTATATATGCGTTTCTCCGAGTCTTTACTATCCTGCTACAGCTCTTGCTGCAGCTTCTCACTTGCCTTCTTGCTTTTTTTTATTTCTTGCTTAAGCTCAGCGAGCATCACTTTCAGTTCAGACAGATCATTTCTGCTTCCGTGCAGCGTAGGCGAAGCGGCGGGTTCTATTACAGCCGATTTACCCGGCTCGCGTGGAGTAGGTGAAAGTACAGACTGCAAGGACTTTTTCAGATTCAAATGATCTTCCCCAATCGGCGAGCTATCACGACCTGCATCAGTTGCACTTTCGCTCCCCATTTTGCTCTCAGCTGGAGACGATGCAGCGGACCGTGGTCCTGAGGAGTCAGGGCTTTCGCCCATCTGTTCCAGGTCAGTCTCTGAAAGGCCGTACCTTGAGCTTGAACTTGGACTTGCTGTTCTGGGCTTTGATGTAGCTTTAGTTTTCTTTTCCATTTCTTTCTGAGCCCCTTTCTTACCAACCATGTTTATATATGCTTGCATATACTGTAGTAGAACCATCGGGTTGGATAAATACAGGATATCTCAGGATAATAAAGAAATAATATAAAAAAATAACACCGCTGCTAATGGAGCTCTGCTTCAGACGTCCATGTCTCGCAATGGACGAGACCAACTCACAGTATGTTTCAAAAGCAAGTTTATAGAGTTCCACACTCAGAACAATCAATGAAAGTTAAAATAAAGCCGAGGCCACATTTATATCCAAGGCTTTACTCATTTTATTTTCATCTTACCCAGAGAAGAAATTCTTGGATCATCAGGTATTTCTGGAGTCTTCAAATGGTGAACTGAAATTGAAATGAAATAAAATCAAAATATATCAAAATCACAAACCAGACAAAATATCTTTGAGAAGCATTAAATACAAGGTCATTGAAAATTTCTAGAAGTAACTTATATTACAAGAAAAATAATCAAACCATATTAATACTGTAATATAGTTTTTAAATGTATTTTTATGAATACCCTATAGTGTTGATTTTCAGACTTTCAAGGGTTCCAAATGGGTTAATCATGTTACTAATTCCAGTTAATGAACATAATGCTCTGACTTTTTGACTTTGCATATGTTGACCTGGTTTTGATGTACGTTGCTTTGATACTTGGTTAATGACTGCACTCAGTTTTTTTTTATCCTGATATACTGTGCTTCGTGATCCTATTAGGGAGTACAAGTTGCTCCCAGGATCGCCACATATTGCACACCTGAAAACTTGTAGAATTTGAGCTATAGTGTGAAAATTTGATTTCAACATGATTTTTGTAGTGTAAAATTCTATATAAAATTCAGACCTGGTGCTATTTTATCTGTGTTGAGATTCATTATATCTCCTCTTCACTGCAAAAAATGAAATCTTAACAAGCCAGACAATCTTGAAAAGAGATAATAGATCTTGTTTTTCTTATTTTAAGAATAACTGACTTGAGTAGATTTGTATGTGTAAGATATATAATCTCATCTTTAGAAAATTTAACAAGTTAAACTTTCTCACTATATTGGCAGATAATTTTGCTTGATTCTAGTACCTTTTTTTTGTTTTTCTTGTTAAAACAAGAAAAAGGTACTAGAATCAAGCAAAATTATCTGCCAATATAGTGAGAAAGTTTAACTTAACTTGTTAAATTTTCTAAAAATGAGATTATATATCTTACACATACAAATCTACTCAAGTCAGTTATTCTTAAAATAAGAAAAACAAGATCTATTATCTCTTTTCAAGATTGTCTAGCTTGTTAAGATTTCATTTTTTGCAGTGTTGTCACAATCATCTTCAGAAGTAGTCTTTCAAGTTGCTATTTATCAAAGACAATGCTTATTTCTCCTGCAATTTTTAAGAAGAGGGATTTTCACCATCTCATGTTATGCTGCTATAAGTAGTGAAAACTAGTCAATATTTGCTATGAGAAACCACAGAAAACTCTTAATATCATGCATAATATCTGTTATGTGTCAGGCACCCTTTAGCCAAAATGTGTGTCCCACTGTCTATTCCAGTAATATTTATTTGAATCTCCTGGTATGGACATTCACTGCTGGTTTCCAGTCACAGTCAGTTTTATCAAATTCTCCCTATTACTGTGAGGGAGATTAGCTTTGTTTTGAAACGGTAAGCTATTGTTAACCAACATCTTCATTTGTTGTGTAAGTTCATCCACCTCTCCAGTGGCTGTTTTCACAACAGAATGCACCTTTTTCAATTTGTGAAACCAGGAGGCAGTAACATTTGGTTTGATATCAATGTTGGAGTTTTCTATGTCAGATGCCTTTTGTTCATTGATAAAATTGTCCTCTGTTGGATTGTAGGACTGTTCATTATGTCTTCCTCTGTCCTCCACAGTATCTGATAATGCTGAAATGTTAGATGAATACCCAGTGCCAGTGTTAGGTTATTTTGTGCCCTTGGTCAAGCTTATTAGTGCACCAACTGACTGTTCGGTAGCTAACTAGTACAGCTGGGTCCCCCCATCCCCCCTTATGATCTGTGCCCTAGACCAATGCCTAATGTACCTTAATTAAGGCAGAAGCAAATCTCACCCACATGATTTAAAACAGGGGCTGTAAAACTGGTAAAAATCAGGTGAAATAAGGCACCTATCATAAGACATATTTCCTTAAACATGATCAGCAACTTCTTCTTAAGTGAGAGCTTAATTTCTAATTTCTATTTTGTGCCTATAGAAGAGCCGAGTTTTTGCCCATCTCACTCTCCTTAAAGTTTACAAAACATAACTTGAAAAGACAGACAGACAGACAGAATTATAGAGTCCAGACTCTGATTTGCATTTCCTTTAGTTTCTTTGGGCCAATGAATGCACCAAAAAAACTGAAACTGTGCCTTAAAAACAATAATAAAAACCCAAACAAACCTAAATATCAGGTGCTACTGTTAACCAATATAATTATATTGTTACTTTGCCTCTTTCTTGGTCCTTTTTAATTTTACATTTTTTTTCTGCTTTATATTTGCATCACTAGTCAGAAATCCAGTAACTGAACTGAAATAAAGGTTTCATACTTTGAAAATATCTGTTATTTTAGTTATCTATTCCCTTTATAGTACTGAATTATTTCCTAAAAATCTGACTAAAAGTCACTGACTTCAAGTTAAGTGTTGTTTAACTCACAGTGTCTTTTCTTTCTGGATTTTTTAGCCTCATCGTCTTCATTTTCTGTAAATAAATATGACATTGTTAGCTGTTTCATTTGTATTGGTGTTATCTGTTTTAACACTATCACTTAGACACTTTTCATTGGGAAATTTCATATAACAAAGAATTTTTTTCAGTTTATCTAAATGTAAAAAGTTTTACTATAATTATTAACAATGTGATCTCCATCTTATTTCAAAAACTGTATTTTGGATCGACCAAGTATGCACATAAGGCCAAAATTCCAAATTTCTTGAAATTGTTTTACTATTGTTATCAAGAACATAATCTATGTATTTTCCAATACAAGGTTTGATATTGTCCTTAATACTGTCAGATTTCATCAGAGTGTGATATCAAAAAAGGTGTTGAAAGTGTGCCATAAGTATACTGACCAACATCAATGTGCTTAACTCCTAAAGATGCAAAATTAAGATAAATTAAGTGCTGTATTTCCACATTGTATGCCATAGAACAATATTCTATTGGGAAAACTCAATCGTTGATGGGTGCATTGTTGCTATAAAAATATGTCTGTTCAGCAAAGATGTTGCAATGTTATGTGAAACACAAACATTGCTTTTCTTGTGTTAAGTGACCCTGTATGTGCACTTAGTGATTGACAGAAATGGATATAATGAGGGTATTAAAAATAAACTTGATCAATTAGGCTTAAAAGTCAAGACAGAGGTAAAGAATTGACTGTGACCTAAATTTTAAATCACATATTTATCAGATTACTAGGACAGCATTTTTTCACTTAAGGACTATAGCAAAATTTAGATCCTTTATAACTTTGCAAGATGCTGAAAAATTAATTGATGCTTTTGTTTTTAGTCGACTAGATTACTGTAACACACTTTTCTCAGGACTACCCAAACAAGACATCAGTCGATTGCAACGAGTGCAGAATGCAGCTGCTAGAATCTTAACTAGGTAAAGAAAATCCAGTTCTGATGTCACTACATTGGTTACCTGTGTCATTTAGAATTGACTTTAAAATACTGCTTATGGTTTACAAAGCCTTAAATAATCTTGCTCCATCCTATATTTCAGAATGTCTTTCACTTTACACTCCAAATTGTAACCTTAGATCTTCAAATGAGTGTCTGCTTAGAATTCCGTGAGCTGAACTTAAAAGAAGTGGTGAGGCAGCCTTCTGCTGTTATGCACCTAAAATCTGGAATAGCTTACCGATATAAATTCACTAGGCTAATACAGTGGAGCACTTTAAACAAATGCTAAAAAGTCATTATTTTAACATGTCTTTCTCATAGCTTAATTTTAGTGTAATCCTGATATTCTGTATATGCATTTAATTATCATTTTTTTTTCATGGCTGTGAAATCCGTACTAACCCCTACTTTCTCTTCTGTTCTTTCTCTTCCGGTTTTCTGTGGTGGCGATCTGCACCACCACCACCTGCTCAAAGCACCAAGATGTCCCTACATTGATGGACTGAAGGCCAGAGGTCTACTTGGACCATCATCATCTAATTCTTCCATGTGACGCCTGAAAACCATGAGGACTGATTTAGATCACTTATGTTAGGTAGAATTCCCAGTGGCGGCTGGGTGGTCTCGTGGCCTTGGAACCCATGCAGATTTCGTTTTTTTCTCCAGCCCTCTGGAGTTTTTTTGTTTTTTCTGTCCTCTCCGGCCATCGGACCATACTTTATTCTTTGTTAATTGATATTGCCTAATTTTATTCTTATATTTTTCTTTTTTCTTTCTTCATCTTGTAAAGCACTTTGAGCTACATCATTTGTATAAAAACGTGCAATGTAAATAAATGTTGTTTTCATTGTAAACCATAACACTGCCACCAAAACCTACATTTTTGACGCCCAACATTACAGACCCGTGGAATATGGAAACTGAATCAGAAGGTGACTTGTTTCATCTGATAAGGTGGTTTTCAAATTCTCCAGTTTCAAAGTAAATAAAGTTTTTATTTATTTGTTTGTCTGTTTTTTAAGTATTTTTCCTAAAAATGGTTGATTCAATTGTTGATTAGATATTGTTATTTACAAAATCTTATGAAAGGAAGAAAAAAAAACATTATATTAATTATAACCTTTGCAGCAACAAATGCTGAATCAGGTGGCTAAAGGATAACTTGAATGTTGCTAGTCCGAATCTTGGCAGTGACAGTGCTACACTATTGGGCCCTTGACATGCAATTACTCCAGGGGCACTGTACAAATAGCCTACCCTGTGCTCTGACCCAACTCAACAAGCCCGCACAAAAAAAAAATTCAGTATCTCTAGAGCAAGTTGGGGTATGTGAAAAATGACAAATTCCTAATGCAACAAATTATGTTTGGCGACTAAAAGATTAAAAATCACTAAAAAACAATAAAATTAATAATGACCAAGAACTGCGGTGGGTTGGCACCCTGCCCAGGATTGGTTCCTGCCTTGTGCCCTGTGTTGGCTGGGAATGGCTCCAGCAGACCCCCGTGACCCTGTGTTCGGATTCAGTGGGTTGGAAAATGGATGGATGGATGGATGACCAAGAACTTGATAAATGGCTTAAATAATGATTGACTGAATTTTTTAAACTTCTAGTTCAACATTCACTTTATAGTATTTTTAGCATAAAAGGTAATAATTGGAATATTACTTAGAATATTATCAAGTAACAGATAGAATTGCACAGTTCACATAATAACTGCTATCATTGGTTCTAGAGGACAGTCACTGCTGTAATCCCACACATATCACAATTTAAAATAAAAAAAAATCTATTAATTCCCTTTCAGCTATTATTGCAGTCTAGTGTTAAAGGAAATGAATTGGAAGTACAAAATACATTTAAATAAGTCAATACACTGACCCTAATCATTAGAACATGTTGATCATGTTCATCACTAAAAAAAAAACTATTTCTAGACACTAGTGGAGGACTTTGTTTCCTAGAATGAGACATCTGATGCAGAATTTAATACCTGCTGACCTTTATTATTATAACGGTCCTCGAAAGAGTGTATTTAAATTGTTTAAAATAATGTGGGCTATTTTGATATGGGTGTATCAGATTCAGATAGTTCTCCCTTCTTCTTCCCGGACATACTGTTGAAAATATTTGTCATTAGTTCTCACATGAGTAGGTTTACCATACAGACAGAGCTCATATTTCCTTAACTTCTCTCTACATCCATAATGGCTAACACAGTACAACACCCTGGTACTAGGAAATGGAAGAAAGCAATGAGTGGCTCATTACCCACCCATTCTCATTTATGACATCAATAATAATTTCTCATGTACTTTATGACATTAACAATTTTTCACTGTTGACCTACACCTTTGCAATGCATCACTAGTGGAACTAAGTGGAAATGATAAATGAAAAGAAGTCCCATTAGAAGTCTTGATTCTTACAATAGAGGGTTGAGTTTTCATTATATACAACACAGGAACCTGACTCAGTTCATTAGCCTGTGGTTTTCCCCTTCCTAAATTAGTGCAGTGATGCAGAAAATAGTATTATTTTATCATAATGTATGCATCCATGATTTGATTCCAAATTTATGCCTCTTACAAAAGATACACTATGACCTACCCCTATGCTTATCAGAAAGTACTAAAAATTTACAAATCTATAAACACTAAGGTTTCCTCCCACAGTCCAAAGACATGCCGGTTAGGTGGATTGGCGATTCTAAATTGGCCCTAGTGTGTGCTTGGTGTGTGGGTGTGTTTGTGTGTGTCCTGCGGTGGGTTGGCACCCTGCCCGGGATTGGTTCCTGCCTTGTGCCCTGTGTTGGCTTGGATTGGCTCCAGCAGACCCCCGTGACCCTGTAGTTAGGAATATAGCAGGTTGGAAAATGGATGGATGGATGGATAAACACTAAGTACAATATTGGCAAAAGATCAATCCCTCATTACATCAGCACCCTGTTGCATTCAGGGACCTCATGTTAGCCCCTCGCAGCTGAGGAAATATCTACCGGCCTCTAGCCAGTCCTCCTGGGCTCAACCTTAAATCTGATAACAATGAAAACTGATATCTTTACTTTCTGCCTATTTTCTGCTCTAAAAACCTTTAGATATTCATGAAAATTAAGTCCTAGTTTTTTTGTCAACAATTAACAAAGATAAGTATTTCCACCTATCATGCCAAGTATTCCTACTTTTTTGGATTAAGTTATCAGGTAGTGTATATGCCTTTCCTTTTAGTATCCATGTACTTTATTATTTTACTGTATCTTTTAAATAATATGAAGTACCCAGAAATGAAAGAAAGGGCACATAAAGTGAGCACATCTATGGCAATGATGCCAAAATGTACATTTTTTAAATGGTAATAACTGTATACAATCTTGTAAACACATAAATATTAACTTACGTGAGTAAAGAATATTATTTGCCAGGGAAATGTCCAGTCTATCATAGTGGGGATATTTAGCAATGTCTTCTGTAAGTAAAACAAAGCAACAATTCTTAAACCTTTGAATGGTTGGTAATGGTGTTCTCAAGTAAGGTTGCTCTGTCTATAAATCTAACCTATAAATTAGCTCAAAATTAAGCATTAATTGTTATTTCTGCGTCTTACTAAGTAAGCAATAGAATGCTGGTTCTGGCTTCCAAAAATGAAGCATTTTTGAGCATTGCATACATGACATACAATAATTCTTGGCTGTCTGGTGTTATTGTGCCACTCTATACAGGGATTTCCTGAAAGCCCAACCTCCTCCTCCTTCTCCTGTTCATCTATAAGTTTTCCTCTAGTTTTCATGAAAATAGGAAAAGCCAATTTGTATAATGCAGGAATAAGCATACACCAATTCAACTTCATCTATAAGACAACTCAACTTTATTTATAAAGACTTATTGTAGCTGTTGCCTTTACCTTAGGCAATGCATATTTATGTTATGTTAGGATAAACTACACTACTTTTTACATTTGAAGCATAAGCTGGTTAAGTGACTTCGTCTGGAGCACACAGTGAGGCAAATGCAGAAAATTAACTTACAACTTTGTGGCTTAAGATGCTACAGTATTTTTTTTTTACTTTTCTTTATTTTAAATATTTATTGCAGCAGAGAAAGAATTTTAGCCTGTTGCAGAGAGGGTGATGTTATACCTGTGAGCTTGTGCTCTGAGCCTGCACTCGATGTATTCAAATGGATTAAACTGAATTGATGTTGTCTCTGCTTAATATCATTAATGGTGATGAAAGTCTAAAAGGATAAATAAGTTTGCTTTTGCTGAGAAGGCTTGTTAATGGTGTTTGGCATGGGAAAACAGCATGAGTTGACAGATGCAGCCATGAAAAATGTACAGTATGACCTCTGTTTGCAGTACTTCACGTGCAAGCTACTGTATTACATGCCTGGCTAGCAAAAATGACCAAAAGGAGGTGCTTATGATGCACTGATAGATAGATAGATAGATAGATAGATAGATAGATAGATAGATAGATAGATAGATAGATAGATAGATAGATAGATAGATAGATAGATAGATAGATTTGACATATTCAAGTACTACTTTTCAACAAGAAGTTTATTGTTGCAGTGGTTAAATAGCATAGTAGCTTAAATGATTATCTTACGTTTTGAAAATTTGGGTTTGACTCTAGCACAAGGTAACTATATGTCCTTAACATGATTATTTTTTTAACACAATACTAAACAAATAGGCATTTTCAAAAATAAAATAATGATTAACATGAGGTGTTATCAATTTTTGGCATTTCAGTGAAACTGCATTTACTCCAAAAGACAAAAAAGTACAATGAAAAATACATCTGAATTATTGATATTAAGTAGATGATAATGATAAACTGGACTGGACTGCCAATACTGATGCTCTGTGCAAGAGAGGACAGAGCCGACTATACTTCCTTAGAAGGCTGGCGTCCTTCAACATCTGCAATAAGATGCTTCAGATGTTCTATCAGGCGGTTGTGGCGAGTGCCTTCTTCTACGCGGTGGTGTGCTGGGAAGGCAGCATAAAGAAGAAGGATGCCTCACGCCTGGACAAACTGGTGAGGAAGGCGGGCTCTATTGTAGGCACGGAGCTGGACAGTTTGACATCTGTGGCAGAGCGACGGGCGCTGAGCAGGCTCCTGTCAATCATGGAGAATCCACTGCATCCACTAAACAGTGTCATCTCCAGACAGAGGAGCAGCTTCAGTGACAGACTGCTGTCACTGTCCTGTTCCACTGACAGACTAAGGAGATCGTTCCTCCCCCACACTATGTGACTCTTCAGTTCCACCCGGGGGGTAAACATTAACACTATACAAGATTATTGTCTATTATATCTGCCTTGCACTCTTCACCTTGCATTGTTTTTTAACTTGCACTGCTTTTTTATTGCTCTTTAATTAATATTGTTTTTATCAGTATGCTGCTGCTGGAGTATGTGAGTTTCCTCTTGGGGATTAATAAAGTATCTATCTATCTATCTATCTATCTATCTATCTATCTATCTATCTATCTATCTATCTATCTATCTATCTATCTATCTATCTATCTATCTATCTATCTATCTATAAGAATGTGGTTATTAATAACAACTACTCATTTCAGACTGATTGAAATTTGTGCTGGTTATTTGCCACTGTTTTCAAAACCTTTGCTCTCTTGTTAAAAGACCTTTTTTAAAGTTGTCCAGACATCTTTTAAATTGGTGCTAAGTTCTCAAAAACGTTGGGGGAAAGGGAGAGCAAAAATGATAGGCTACAACAAAAATAATGATGATAAAAGAACTACTACTAATAATAATAACAATCCTTATACTCATGAAAATTATATCAAGTATTTATCTTAGCATTCTAAATGTTCAGGGAGCAGGAATATCATGAAATTAATGTATTCTGTGTGCTGCCTGCGCCTCCTCTTAGTGCAAGAGGAAGTCAGTTTAAGAAGCACGTAGCGATTAACATGGCTCTGAGAACACAACACAAAGCATTTAATGTGTTACATAACTTATGACGAGGTTTGAGAAAATTTAGTAAATTAAATATTCATTTTAAGACTAAGTTTAGTTTACAATGTTCTTCTTTAATGACAAATTACGAGATCACACTATTACACAGTACCCAGGTACATTACACAGTATTGAAAAAAATAAAACAAGAACAACTTGGCTTGCAGTATTATCCAGTAGTATAGAAACAGTATTCACACATTTGAACATAATGGTCCACATCCGACCATTTAAAACCAAAGTATCTCCAGACAACAGACGTGACTCCTTTTTTCGGCAAAAGGTCTTTTGTGTCATCATGTTCAACTTTATCATCTGCTACAGCTTCAGTTTCAGAATGTTCTCTGTCCATTTTCACCGCGCAATACCTCCACTACCGCATGTACTCTGTTGCATATGTGTTTAGTGGTGTAGCAGTGAAAAAGGTCCCCCCTTAAACAGTTTCCTGCTGCACCACATTCTGAATTGTGTTTAGGCAATTTAAGCCGGTGTTGCAGTATAAGAAAAATCCATATCATAACAAACATAAAAAACGGTTTTCAGTATGAACTGGTATACCGCCCAGCAATACTCTGAAGTGTGCTTACATTAAAGCTTGTCTGTTAATACTTGGAAAATGCTGTCTATGACATGATTAATGACACTTGTCACATTTGTTCCTGGTGTGCTTTGGAGAGCTCCATTCCTGGACTGTCACTGGAAAAACTCTGCTGGTGATATTGTCTTCTTTGCATACTTTGCTGAGTATACACAGTAAACTTGAATCGCAGGTTAGTGCTTAAAGATAATCATTATATTTTGATTTCACTGAATTTTGTGATTATGTTTGGCAAGTCAGTGTATGTCAGAAATCTGAATTAAACTTATATGTTTATATTTATGTTGGATCTTGGTACACTTATAATTCTTTTGTCACCATCTCCATAAGCTACATATTAGGCTGGTGCTCTAAATGGAGCACCACCACACACAACAGTTTTGTTTGTATAAGAGGCTCAATTTTAAATTTAATTCACTGATGTGACACAGTTTCAGTCATTTCAGAGAAATTATAAACGTGAAAACAGGAAAATACATTGCAGACCTCCTGGTTCAACTATGACTGATGACTACAAATGCAGCTCATTTTCTATGTTCTCAAATGTAGTACCTTAAGACTACAATTTTCTGAGAGTGTTGCAGACACAAATTGAACCCCTCAACTTTCTGAAATTGTCAAAGAGCTGTTTTGCATGAAAACTTACCAGTCCTGACTCACTTCACATCACTTCAACAGACTTCTTTCTCACATTCACCGCATACCTTAATGCTGTCAAGATAAACTCAGCCTCCTCAGACTCTTTATTGGATTAAGTGCCATGGGATTGTTCAACTCTGAATGTGTGTGTGTCTTTGCATGAAGCAGGTCACATTAACTGTGAAGACTGGTATGGGGATGGAGGTAGATTTGCAAGGTGGGGAATTCCATTCATTCCATATAGTGTTATGTACTTCTGGTGCTGCCACAATTAGCTGACTGAAACAGCAGCTCAGTGTTTGTTTGTCTTTGTTATTGTTTACATTTGTTTATCATTTTTTTATGGATAATAGGGATAAAAAAAAATGTGAGGAAGGAGTCACAGTCAGATACACACGACAGCAACTGCTGGACCTGAACCCTTTATCTAATAGGGCATTGGATCTAATCACTGGGCTCCCAGCAGATCTACAGTGTAATCATCAGGGAAAAAGAGCAGGTACCTGACTTTGGAACAGGAGAAGAAGGTATACAGACCTTCTGCAATTATCATGGGAAATGTCAGATTGCTGGTGAATAAAATGGATGACTTCTCAACGTTGATCAGGAGCCAAAGGGCATGCAGACTCAGCAGTCTCATGTGCTTCACTGAGACATGGCTTAGAGCTGAAACTCTGGACTCTGTGGTTGCACTGGATGGATTTAAAATCACGTGGATGGACCGAAGCAGGAGCAAAAGCGGCAAGAAGAAAGGATGCAAACTTGCCATTTTTGTGAATGAAAAATGGAGCAACCCCAGATACATTACAATTAAAGCACAGTTATGTGACCCAATAGTTTAGTTGCTTGTGGTGGGCTTGCAACATTATTATATGCTGAGTGAGTTTTCACATATGAATGTGCTGGCAGTTTAAATCCTTACCTCAACAGACGTGGCAATCGCAATAGACACAGTATACTTTGTAATAAGATAACTCTATACTGACTATCCCACTGCTTTCATCACAGTTTCTGGGGACTTCAGAATATATTTCACTTTACCCCACCCTCAATAATTTTTACCAGTTTGTGGACTGCACAACAAGAAAAAACAGCACCGTGGACTTATTATATGCCAAACTTAGAGAGACATATAACTCTGTTGCTTTGCCATCTTTCAGCCAATCAGACCATAATTTGGTACAGCTCATACCTGCATTTAAACCCATTGTTCAGAGGCTGCCAGCCACCACCATGACCGTGCAGTTATGAACAACAGATGCTCTGAAGGATGCCTTTGAAAACACTAACTAGGATATGCTTTGTGAGTCACATGGTCAGGACATTGAGGAAGTAAGCCACTGTATTGCAGACTACAAGTTTTGTGTGGATAACACAGTCCCCACAAAGACAGTGCACTCTTTTCCCAGCAACAAGCCACAGATCACAAAAGAACTGAAAGCCCTGCTGAATATAAAAAAGAGAGCCTTCAGGTATCTAGATAAGGATGAAATCAAGCAGGTGCAATCATAACTAAAGAAGCATCTCCATGAGGGGAAAGCCCACTACAGAGACAAACTTGAGCATGAGTTACAACAAAACGATATGAAGGAAGAGGATCACTGGTTACAAGCAGGCTGTTAAACATGCAGAGGACGGGAACAAGACCAGAGATAATGAACTGAACCTGTTCTTAAACAGGTTTGACTCATTCTTGTCAGTATAGCCCTTCCCCAACACTGCTAGCCTCTGCGTGGAAGATGTGGTGGTTCCAGAATCAGAACTGCCATCTATACCCTGCACAAACTACAATGGTATCACACCTGTGGTCTCCAACACACCTCCACACCCTGAATTATGTGTCTCTGCTGATCAAGTGGCGAGAGAGTTAGGAAAACTCGGCATAAATAGGGCTTCAGGGCTGGATGAAATCAGCCCCAAGGTGCTGAAAATATTTGCTAGCTAGCTCTGCAGGGTCCTTCAGCACATATGCTCAAATTCTCTTCTTTGCAGAAGGTTCCCCAGCTGTGGAAAATATCCTGTGTGGTCCCATTACCAAAAAAAGGGTATTCTAGTGATCCCAAGGACTTCAGACCAGTTACTTTTACTTCATACATTTTGAGGACTTTTGAGAGGATGGTTCTAAAATAGCCACAACCCCTGGTTTCAGAACCTCTGGATATTCTGCAGTTTGCCTATCAGGCACATATAGGTGTGGAAGATGCTTTCCTCTATATGCACCACTGAGGCTAGTCCCACTTGGACAAAGCTGGTACAACAGTCAGGATAATGTTATCTGACTTTTCCAGTGTTTTTAACACCTTTGTGCCTTATTGACTGGGGAAAACTCTTGAGACTTTAAATCTTGATGACCCCACAGACTCCTGGATCATGGACTACCTGACCATCAGACAGCAGTTTCTGGGGTTGAGGGACTATATGTCAGAAATGGTGGTGTGTAATACTGGAACACCTCAGGGAACTGTCCCATCTACCTTCCTTTTTACCTTCTACACAATTCCAGTACAATACCATCTACAGAAATTTTCAGATCACTCGTCCATTATAGGCTGCATTAATAATGGAGATGAGTCAGAGTATAGGAAAGTCACAGAGGACTAATCTTGTGGTGCAGGGACAACAACCCCCAACTCAAAATCAGCAAGACAAAAGAACTGGTGGTGGACTTACGATGTGCCAAGAAGCTTCTGAGACCAGTCACCATTCAGATGGAAGACATGGAAGTAGTGCAGAGTTACAAGTACCTGGGGGGTTCACATAGCAAATTGGACAGTCCAAACTGTACTAGCTAAGGAGACTCAGGTCTTTTGATGCGTGCAGCAAGATGCTGGAAATGATCTACCAGTCAGTAGTAGCCAGTGTGGTGCTCTATGCTGCAGTCTCCTGGAGAAGCAAGCCTGAGCACAAAAGAAGCACAAAGCCTGAACAAACCTAACAAGAAATCCTGCCCCATCACAGGGTGAACCGTGGACACAATGGAAGCAGTTGTGAAAAAGAGGGTGATGGCAAAACTTAGTGCCATCATGAAAAATCACCTCTATCTTCTCCAGGAAGTGCTTTCTTGGAGCTTTTAGCCAGAGGCTTATTCCATCATGGTATGATAAGAAGTGCTTCTGGGATCCTTTTCTACCCACTGCTATCTGGCAATTCAATGCTTCCACACAATATTTCTCATTAAGTTTCTTTATTTATTTATCGATTGGATGTATTATCTGTCATGTGAATTTGAATTCTTGTTTGTTTCATGTTTGTGCTGCTACTGTATATTCATTTGAATTTCCCCAGGGATTAATAAAATGTATCTAATCTAATAACACTTAGCAGATAGGGGTAGAAGGAGACTTGAGCGATTGGGGGGTAAGCTGAGCTTGAACCATTGTTTGGACTCTACCTGGCTGTACTGAGGGAACCACAGGAAACTAGAATGTAATGTTAAAGTTTGGGAATAGCCCACACTTGAGTAGCCAACACTCAAGAACAGCAAGTAATCCCTGAGCAGTATGTTTCATAAAGAAAAAGGAATAAAGTAAAAGCAAGGCTACATTTATATCCAAATCTTTACTAATTTTATTTTCATCTTACCCAGAGAAGGAATTTCTGGATCTTTAAGTATATCTGGAGACTTCAAATTGTGAGCTGGAATTGAAATTAAATAAAATCAAAATTACAAACCAGAAAAAATATCTTAGAGGAGCAAAACATACAAGATCACTTAAAATTTCTAGATGTTACTTATAATACAAGAAAAATAATCAAACGTCTTTTTAAGCTGCAACTGTTTAGCAAAAAGTGTTACAATTGTGGTTTTCTCCATGCAATGTTAAATCTCAGTTAAATATTGTAGATGTATATATTTACAACAAGCAGTCTTTTTTTTTTACTTAAATTGCTTAGAAATAGAATGTGGCTTTTGTTGAACATTATATTTGTTTCTGATTTATAGATACCTGGGGTGCAAGTATCCTTTTAATTCCCCTACTGTATTTCTTCATGGAATGTCTGTCTGGTGCAGTAATTTTGTTACTTATTTATTTATACCCCATGGTAAATAAGGGGTCCTGTTAGTGCTCCAGTGTAGACTGAAAACTGAACTCTTAATCTGGCACTATGAAAATACAATACATTAGGTATGGATAATGCTATGATAGGCACACCGTATCTTAAGGCAATAAATCACATCACATATGCACAATATGTAAACAAAAACTACACCACATTGCACAACTGACCAACATCACATACATCCTCTTGTAAGCAATACACAGAAACTCTTGTGTGTTCAACTATTTCATTTTACAGATTACGGTAACAGCAAACCATGAACAAATTGGTCACTATGCCACATACCTGCCCTGTAGCTCTAGTTAGCTAAGAGCACAGAAAGTAGAAGCACACCATTTCAAGAGAAAACAGTTTTTACTCAGCAATGTGTTGCTATCATGGAATCAATAAACTCTATCACATTCTTCTATCTACCATCCCACTCTTCAGCATTACTGAGACCATAGCAAGTAGTGATAGCTGTGCAGGGCTCTAATTAATGCTTTTTTTTCTTGGAGAGTGAGACTCTGCCATCATTTCCAAATCCTCTTAGGGCTTATGAAAGGATGTTGTTTCCTTCTCTGTCAGATTTGCTGCTGCCACTTAAGCATGCAGACCATCCTAGCCTGTGAAGTACTGACGGACACCTGCCTTCCTGCTTGTGATGTGCTGTCTTCCGATTGCTACAATATTTTTTTAATAGGTGCCGAGTGATACAATATCCATTACCAATATCATAACAATACCATAACATAGTTTTAAAATTTATTTTCAAGAATCCCCTACAGTTTTGATTTTCAGACTTTTAATGTTTCCAAAGGGGATAATAATGTTACTAACTCAATTAAATGAACATAATGATCTGACTTTTTGACTTTGCATGTATCAATCCGGCTTTGATGCAAATTACTTTAATACTCAGTTAAAGACCATGCTCATTTTTTTGTGCTTTGTGATCCTCTGCTGACTTGTACTGGGACATTAAAAATTAGGGAGTACAGAATGCTCCCAGGATCTCCCCATATTGCAAACCTGAAAACTTGTAGAATTTAAGCTAAAGTGTGAAAATTTTTTCATCATGGTCTTTGTAGTGTAAAATTCAATTTAAAATTTAGACCTGGTGCTATTTTATCTTTGTTGAGATACAGTATATCTTCTCTTGTCACAATCATCTTCAGAAGTAGCTTTTCAAGAGGCTGTTTATCAAATATAATGCTTATTTCTCCCGCAATGTTTTTAGAAGACATGTTTTTACCATCTCACACTAGCTTACTGTAGTGTAAGTAGTCAAAACTAAGTCAATATTTGTTGTGAGAGACACAGTACTCTTGGTATCATGCATAATATCTGTTACATGTCAGTCAAAATTGTCATGTCACTTTAGCCAAGATATGTGTCCCACTGTGTAGTCTTCTAACATTTATTTGAATCTCCTGGTATGGACACTTACTGCTGATTTCCATTCACAGTCAGTTTTATCAAATTCTCCATCTTACTGTGAGGGGAATGGGCTTTGTTTTGGGATGGTAAGCTGCTGTTAACCAAAATCTTCATTTGTTGTATAAGTTCTCCAGTGACTGTGTTCAGAACAGAATGCACCTTATTCAATTTGTGGAGGCTGGGACCATTTGGTTGGTTATCGCTGATAGTTATCTCTATGTCAGGTGTTTTTGGTCATTGGGAAAATTGTTTTCTGTTGGATTTTCTAACTGTTCTTTACACCTTTATCTGTTGCCACTGAAATGTTAGATGAATACCTCAGAAACAAAGAGATGTCAAAGGACTCACACCAATTATTGCCAATACAGAAGCAAATCCCACCCACATGATTTAAAACTGGGGCTGCAAAACTGGTAAAAATGAAGTGCGATAACGCACCTGGCATAGAATATATTTCATTAAACACATTCAGCAGTATTTCTTTAAGCAAGAGTGAATAAAGTCTTTTTATATCTACATTTTAATTTCTAATTTCTATTTTGTGTCTATAGAAGAGCCAGTTTTGTGCACATCTCACTCTACTTAAAGTTTACAAAACACAAGTTGCAAAGACAGACAGACAGATACACAGAATGATAGAGTCCAGACTCTGACTTCCATTTTCTATAGTTTCTTTGGGCCCATGAATGCACAAGTAAAACTGAAACTGTGCCTTAAAAACAATAATAAAAACAGAAACAAACCTAAATATCATGGGCTATTGTCAACCAATATAATTCTATTCTTATTTTGTCTCTTTCTCGGTCCTCTTTAATTTGACCTTTTTTTTCGTTTTTCATATTTGCAGCATTAGTCAGAAATCCAATAACTGGACTGAAATAAAGGTTTCATACTTTGAAAGTATCAGTTATTTTAATTGCATATTCCCTTTATAGCATTGAATTATCTACTAAAAATTTGACTAAAGGTAACTATCATTAACTGAAGTGTTTTTTAACTCACAGTGTCTTTTCTTCCTGGATTTTTCAGTCTCATCATCTCTTTCATTTTCTGTAAAAAAATATTACATTGTTAACTATTTCATGTGCATTTGTATTATTTATTTAAATACTATCACATAGACATTTTCTCATTGGGAAATTTCATGTAACAAAGATTTTTTTTTCAGTTTATCTAAAGGTAAAAAGTATTAGTATAATTATTAACATTGTGTCCTCTATCTTATTTCAAATACTATATATTGGATCAAACAAGTACTATCATACTGTTCAAATTTCTTGAAATTGTTTTAATATTGTTATTAAGAACATAATCAATGTATTTTCCAATACAAGGTTCAATATTGTCCTTAATATTGTCAGATTTCATCAGAGTGTGATCTCAAAAAAAGTGTTCAAAGTGTGCCATAAGTATATTGACGAACATCAATGTGCTTAACTCCTCCTAAAGATGCAAAATTAAGATGACTTAACTGTTATATTTCCATGGTGTATGCCATAGAACAATTTTCTATTTGGAAAAACCCAATAATTGATGAGTGCATTGTTGCTATGAAAACATCTGTCTGTTCAGCAAAAATGTTTAATTGTCGAGTGAAATAGAAACATTGCTCTTCTTGTATTGAGTGACCCTGTGTGTGCTTTAAAATTGTAAAGCATGACACTGCCACCAAAACATTCACTTTTGACACATGGAATATGGAAACTGAATCAGAAGGTGACTTGTTTCATCTGATAAGATGGTATTCAAATACTCCAGTTTAAAGCTATTTCAAGTTTCATTTATTTTGTATTTTTAAGAATGTTTCCTAAAAATGGTCAATTCAGTTGCTACTTAGTTATTGTTATTTACAAAATCTTATAATTATATTAATTATAGCCTTTGCATCAACAAAAACTGAAATTTCAATAATGACCAAGAACTCGATAAATGGCTTAAATAACACTGCACAAGTCTCGCTTCCTGAAAAGCTTTTGCTGATTGTGACAGGTACCTACTGGATATGCACAAATCTAGTTTTGGTTTTACTGCATCATGTAGGAACTCTGAGAAATAGACATTTATATGTTTACTGACAATAATGTATTTAGTCACGTTATGTTTCGTATAAGCTATTAAATTCAACAGAAATAAAAGTGTTTTGCGCCTGATTTTCTTTTCTATTCAATGTCTGGTGCATCACGTTGCAGTGTCCAACAGTAGTCAGCAAGCATTGACGGATTCCAGTTGCCCTGGTATCGTTTCTCCATCGTACCAATGTCCTGGTGAAACCACTCACCATGTTTGTCACTGACAGCACCGATATCTGCAGGGAAGAAGTCCAAGTGTGAGTGGAGGAAATTAATTTTGAGTGACATGTTGCACTTCATTGTTTTGTATGCTTTGAGAAGTTGTCTACCATCTGAATGTAGTTTGGGGCTCTGTAATTGCCCAGAAAATTGTCAATAAATGTCTTTGAAGGCTTTCCAGGCAATTTTTTCTGGCCCAACTAACAGATCTTCAAACTGCTTGTCACTCATAACAACTCAAATTAGTCAAACAGAAGTAACATGGTCTTTATGTTCTTGCCATATCATTGGAACAGCAAACGGCATTGTCTTTCGAGTGCCTCTGAGCCAGGCTCTCAGACTGACAGCACATGTCGCACAGCAAATGCGAGGTGCCCATTCCTTGTCTTGATCACCAATTTTGCAGCCGAAATACAGATGATAAGCTTTTTTCACAAGAGCAGTTATCCAACATCTCTGAGGCACAAGTGTATATTCGCCACAGATATAGCAGAATGTATCGCGGCTGTTACGACATTGACAAGACATATCGCCTGACACCAAAACGTCTATAGCATCAAGCTTACTTACTGTTATATTGCTACAGATACTATACTTTACTATACTGATACAATACAAACACACTGACTATCTATATCAACCAAATGAGCAGGATCGGTGTATGCAAGCCACCTTTATAGCATGCTGAGACAGCGTCAAGCTTGTGCCCAGGCATGCCCAGGATGTCAACTTTCACAGAACAGCTTCCAACCTGGCCTGATTCCATGCCTGGACATACCCAGGCTGCACAAGCCGTTGTTGATAAGTCATTTAAGGGAGCAAAAATGTTTGGATACAAATATAAGAAAAAATCATGACAAAACTGAAGATTTCTCTGAAACGGTATGTGATGGGTAAACTTTGATGTGATCAGCACCCAAAAATCTATAAGAATCACCCAACTGTGTTCAAGAAGCAAAAACTTTGTTGTGCAGTGTAATGAATGACTGCATTTTTTAAAATTCTTGTTCAACACACATTTTATAGTATTTTTATCATAAATGGTAATACTTAGAATATTACCAAGTAACAGATAGAATTGCACCGTTCATATAATAACTGCAATCATTTATTCTAGAGGACAGTCACTGCTGTAATCCCACACATATCACAATTAAAAAAAAAATCTATTCATTCACTTTCAGCTATTATTGCAGCCTAGTGTTAAGGAAAACGAATAGGAAGTATAAAATAAATCTAAACAAATCAGTACACTGACTCTAATCATTAGAACATGCTTATCAAGTCATATTTCTTTATCACTAAAATAATAAAAAACTGTTTCTACGGACTAGTGGAGGTATTTGCTTAATAGAATGATCCATCTGATGCAGGATTTCACACCTATTATATTGGGCCTTGAAAGAGTGTATTTAATTTGTTTAACATAATGTGGGCTGAAAAGGTTTCTTCCTGATATATGGGATAGTTCTTCCTTCTTACTCCTGGGCATACTGCACAAAATATTTGTCATTAGTTCTCCCATGAGTAGGTTTGCCATGCAGACAAAGCCAATATTCTGAGACTTATACTAGGAAATGGAACAAAGCAATTAGTGAATCATTGTCCACCCATTCTCATTTATGACATCAATAATAATTCCTCATATATGATATTAATAATTTACACCTTTGAAATGCATCACTACAGAAACAAAGTGCTTATGATAAATGAAAAGAACTGCCAAATCATTAGGAGTCTCGATTCTTACAATAGAGGGTTGGGTTTTCGTTGCATACAAAATAGGAACTTGGCTTAAATTATTAGCCTGTGGTTTTCCCCTTCCTAGATTAATACTGTGATGAAGAAAGTAGTGTTATTTTATCATAGTTTGTGCATCCATGGTTTGGTTCCAAAGTGAAATTTATGCCTCATACAAAAAGAAAAAATTATGACCTACCCCAATTTTTATCAGAAAGTACACAAAAATTGCAAACCTAAACATTATGACCTACCCAAATTTAAAAATAATGCAAATCTGTCCATACTAGGCACAATATTTACAACAGATTGTCTCCTAATTACATCAACATCCTGTCTCATACTTTATAGCAACAGAATGGAGATGATACCTACTTTACAGTAAAGCAAATATTTTCAATGGTCTTAGGTATTATGTAAATATCTCAATATGTTATAAAGACTTCAGAAGGAAACTGCTTTTAATAATATTAAAACAAACTGAAGAACTGTTTGAGACCACTTTTTTTCTGGTAAAAGCAGTGTTTTGGCTAATATCTGTACTATGAGTCATCATATTCCTAAAGCCATTGGTACATTACACGACTTCTAGTCAAAGAGGATGTCAAACTGGTTGACTGTAATTGCTAATCTCATTGCTTAAAAATGTCAGACTACACAACTAGATGAATTTCCAGCACAGTCTCATTGATTCATTTATTTTCCAAACCTGCTATAGCCTGAGCTGGGTCAGGGGGAAGCTGGAGCCTATCCCTGCATGCAAAGGACACAAGGCAGGAAAGATCCCTAGTCTTCACAGGGTGAACACACAGACACACAAACACACATACATACACACACTAGATCCAATTGAGTATTGCCAATCCACCTAACCTGCTTGTCTTTGGAATGCGGAAGGGAACAGCAGCACCCGGAGGAAACACATGTGGACACAGAGAGAAAATGCAAACGTCATTTAGAGAGGAACTAAGTCTCCATGTTGCAAGGCAGCAGCACTATCACTGCACCACTATCCCATCCTCCACCACAGTTTCACATTTCCACTGCTCACTCCTTTTCCTGACTGCCAATAATGATCATGCCAGAGCTATACAAATGTTTCCAGGTACAGCACATTCATCCACAATCTATTCTTTTTATTACATTTTCCATTATTCCATCAGACACATGGGTCACTTGTCTGCTTCTGTCCAAAACAGAAGCATTCCTTTTTCCTCTTAGTTACATTATATACATTGTATTTCCAGCTGATTACTTCTCATCTCTTGCACATACACATAAGGGTGCCCCTACAATTTAGGTTATGACCAAGTCAAACTTATTGGGTTGAGTTGCAGAATGCTTGGACTGAATCCCTGCATATGTCAGTCTAAATGACAGGTTCTGACTTCCTAATATTTTGCAAGTGAACTATGTGACTGATAATTACTGGAAGACTCATGTAATGTGACAGGGGCTTAAGAAGAGAGCATCTTGTAAAACTGTCTTAATGGAGTTATTGGTATGTTAGGGATGCCTACTACAGACATATCTCACCTTGCAAGTCCAGAATTTCAAGGTTTGTTGCTTTCAGATTTTCTTTGGGAATAGTGATGTTCATCAAGTTTTCAAAATGTTGAAACTCTGATAAAATGAAAGACATTAAAATTAGTCAATTTTTAGTTATGCAAGGCTCAAAACCCCAAGTCAAATATGCTTGCTAGATCCTATTTCTCTTATGATGTCCCACTAACAAACATCCATGCAGATTGTAGTAATGTTTTACAAGGATTCACTCAGGCATTTCTGTCAATATAGAATCACTATGTGCTGTTGGTATTCCTATTTTTATATGATAAACTGAAGGTAAAAGGATGGTAGTACAGTATTTTGGAGGTAACATATCTCTCACTAGCTATTGCCGAGATATAAAATATTCTGTTTTGACTGGTAGATGGTGTTAACCTCCATGAACCCATTTATTCAATTTCTTCACTTAGTAAATTTTACAAATTTTTTACCCACAATGCTTTGCATACCTTACAATACTACTAATACTTATATTACTACTAGTAGTACAATTTTTACATTAAATTATCTTGTTATTCAAAAACCTCTTTATAGCCTTTGTTATCTTACAGACTGTACTCTGCTTTACTAATGTTGTTTTGCAAAATCTCTTTATATAAAATCCAACATATGTCTGTGTGTCTGTCTTGCCTGTCTGTCCGCTTTTCACGAGAGAACTACTTAACGGATTTAGATCAGGTTTTTTTTCTGTAATTTGTTTGAACATTCCAGTTGATTTAGCAACTTCTCTCATTGCGCTAGGTATCATAGTTTGCTTGTGGTACCTATTTATTTGTGCAAATCCAAGAGACACGCAACGGGCCAAGGGGTGGGGCCCTCCTCACTCAGGCGCCAGCCTCAAGACATACCTTACATCCACTTAGCTGGCGAACAGGAGAACTACTTAACAGATTTAGATCAGGCTTTTTTCTAGAATTTGCTTGAACATTCCTGTTGATTTTTCATCATGCTAAGAATCATACTTTGTTTGCAGGAGCGATATATTCATGCTAATCCGAGACAGAGGCTGCGTGCCGAGGGGAGGGGGAAGCATGACGTCAGGAGTGGGGCTTCGGGCAGGGCCCTCCTCACTGTACTTTATCACTAATACATGGGCGGAGCTGCGGGGCATGAGTAGTCCTTTATATAAAGAAGAAAAACATTTTAAACATACTTTGCGCTGCATTTTTCAGATATAAAATTTTTGTATGCTTGCATTTGTTTGCACAACTTTTACAAAACTCAAAATAAAAACTTTCCATTAACACTTTACTTTAGATATCTATTATATGTAGCTCTTTTAAGTCTAAGTATATTTTAATAGTTAGCAGTTATCAATAATAACTTATTATTGGAAAAAACAGAAGTCTTCAAAAATGCTATAGTCAAAAGCTTTATAATATGCTTCATGACATGTGTTGCATCTGTAGCTATTGAATATAAATTATTCATAGTGTTTTGTCCTAAAAAATGTGGGTCACACTTTAGACATTCATTATTGACCAGCTATTAAAAATTATGATTTTAATGAGTTTTAGTTCTCTCCTTTGCTCCTGTCTCCTGGGGGTGCAGAGTGCACCCGGTTGCTGAGATTGTTCCTTTTAATTAGCTTGTTGACTGGCATTTCTTGAAATGATGTTACCAGCCCAGCACACTGCAGGGTAGAATATTGCACTGGCCATCACAGAGTTGTAGAAGAATTAAGGGTGTCACTACCGACATTAAAGTAATGCAGTCTCCTAGGAAAAAGAGCCTGCTCTGTCCTTTCTTATATACACTTACCGGCCACTTTATTAGGTACACCTGTTCAACTGCTTGTTAATTTAAATATGTAATCAGCCAATCACTTGGCACAAACTCAATGCATTTAGGCATGTAGACATTGTCAAGACAACCTGCTGAAGTTCAAATCGAACATCAGAATGGGGAAGAAAGGTGATTTAAGTGACTTTGAATCTGGTGTGGTTGTTGGTGCCAGACAGGCTGGTCTGTGTATTTCAGAAACCTCTGATCTACTCGGATTTTCAGGCACAACCATCTCTAGGGTTTACAGAGAATGGTCCAAAAAAGGGAAACTATACAGTGAACGGCAGTTCTCTGAGCGAAAATGCTTCATTGATGCCAGAGGTCAGAGATTAATGGCCAGACTGGTTCGAGCTGTCAGAAAGGCAACAGTAAGTGAAATAAGCACTTGTTACAAATGAGATATGCAGAAGAACATCTCTGAATGCACAATACATCGAACCTTGAAGCAGATGGGCTGCAGCAGCAGGAGACCACACCACTCCTGTCAGCTAAGAAGAGGCAACTGAGGCTACAGTTTGCATCGGATAACCAAAATTGGACAATAGAAGATTGGAGAAACGTACTTTGGTCTGATGAGTCTTGATTTCTGGTCTTGATTTCTGCTATGATATTCTGATGGTAGGGTCGGAATTTGGCACCAACAGCAAGCAAGTGGATCTATCCTGCCTTGTACAGTATCAACAGTTCTGAATGGTGGTGGTGGTGTAATCGTGTTGGGGATATTTTCTTGGTACACTTTGGGCTCTGTAGTACCAGCCAAGCATCATTTAAATGCCATAGCCTACCTGAGTATTGTTGCTGACCATGTCCATCCCTTTATGACTGTAGTGTTCCCATCTTCTGATGGCTACTTCCAGCAGGATAACGCACCATGTCACAAAGCTCAAATCATCTTAAACTGGTTTCTTGAACATGACAATGAGTTCAGTCTACTCAAGTGGCCTCCACAGTCAGTTATAACTTTTTGACTGTTAATATTTGCTTATAATGGATACATAAACAAAATTGTGTATGTATGCAAGGATTTGTTACAGAGTATATAATGCAATGTATTATCTACATGTTTCATAAGTAGTTATCATGTGCTTATTTGACTCACTGTCAGTTGTCACTGTCAGAATAGCTTCAAATACTGATAAAATAAAGCCTTTCCCATAAGTAAGGATTCTAGCCACCCACATAAGCTGTGTCATGTGTAGAAACAGTATGCTTTCCCCAATAGTTTATGCCTTTAATACCTAAATGCATTCTGATTGACCACTATCTTTTAACACAGATGCTACATTTTAAACAATTAAAAAGCAAGCAGTTTTTGTAATCTCTAGAGATGACAGAACTTTCCAAATGGATTTTAGGTCCTGTGCAGGTTGCCATATCAAACAGTAATGGCAAAGGTTACAACTCTCATGCACCAATAAAAATTATCCTATTTGTCCACCCGTTATCCAACCCGCTATATACTAACTACAGGTTCACGGGGGTCTGCTGGAGCCAATCCCAGCCAACACAGGGCGCAAGGAAGGAAACAAACCTCAGGCAGGGCACCAGCCCACCGCAGTATCCTATTTGTGACATGGTAATTGCAAATGTCCAGACACATAGTTTATCACCTGTGCATTAAGTATTCCTATTGATCGTACTTCTTGCTTTCATATTCCTAATCCTAGGATGTTATGCTGCCATATGTCTTAAAATGACATCATCTAGCCTGCATTCTATGACCTCTGTCTACAATAAAAAACATGGTTTCATTTGGTATAATTATAAAGATACATCCTGCAATTCAAAATGAGAGTTTTATGAGAGTCTATTGTAAGTGCCATGGAGGAAGGACAGACATTCTGGCTGGGATGGAGGGTTCTTGCCTGGCCATGAGGCCATAATAGAAGGAAGACAGTAGTGGAGACTTAACCCGGCCAAAATGCCTGACAATCCCCATCCCATCTAGGACAGAAGAAGAATGCATAGACTGTGGTGAACATGGTTGCCAGGCGAATTTCATTACCCCACATGGTATTATAAACTTGTGATTCATAGCAATTTTAAATAAACTTTGAATGATTTTTGATTATGTTTATAAGATTCCCATATACCTTTATTGATGCTATATCTTGTGATACAGAATCCTGACCTGCAGCAATCTTTGTGTATGCACCTTTCCCACAGCTACAGATTTTTTGTGCATTCCATGTTTCTGCTGTTTTTCTTTTCAACAAGTGTTTCATTTTGCATTCCTGCAGCATTACTTTTTCATTTTGTTCACACAGTGGTGGCCGTTCCCATGTAATTTTTCTAATAGCTGTCAGATATAAGTGCAGTCCCAACTTTCAATTGGTGCTACCAGTACTGGAAAACTAAAATATTAGTTCCTCTGCCACCCTTAGCAGGAACATCTGGTGTCCTGTACAGACATAATCCAGACTTTGGAGGGCCACCAGGTAACCAGTGTTTGTCACTGGCTATCACAAAGTCATCATGGCTCCAGGCTGAAATATACCTTCCAGGCAGTCTTACTCTAATTCATGAAGTTAAGAGGTAATCACAGTCAAGTGTTGATATGGTGGGGTGAGGTTTCTTGAACAGCAATGGAGCAGGGAACTTTAGTTGGAAGGTGAATACAGTGGATAAGTAGACCAGCCATCCCACCAATTGCTAAGGAACCGTTTGTTGTACAAGTAGGCCTAAAGTTTTGTTGTTTTTACCCTCTTGTGTTTTTACCCTTCACCCTGCTGTAATTATTCCTTAATTTTTTAAATTCATGAACCCCTTTTTCTTTAGTTCTATACTTTCTCCTCCTGTGTCTTCTCTGTGTTTGGAGAATAAGAAGCCCCTCCTAAAGTCCACAGTCTCTTACAAGTATAAATTTCAAAGAAGGTGAATTAGTAAAAACATTGACTGATTCACATGCTGCCTTTGTCTGAAAACTTCTGCCACCATTCCTCTTACAATCTTACAATCTTAATCTTAAAATAGCTTATGTAAGCTTTTATTGAGAATGTAAATTCTAGAAAGCTGAATGCATCAGTGCATAATCTAATATTAACATGGGGGAACTTAAATGGGGAATTGACCAAAACATCTCTTCAGTGGAAGGTAATGTCACTAAATGCTACAAATTAAAGAAATAAATCTATAGTTATGTAAATCATTCACTTTTTTTACAATACAAGCTTATCCCTACTGCTGATGCATTTATCGTTAGACTATGATTTAAATAAAATAAATACACCCTTAGCTTTCAACAAGCAAGAATATGGCATAGAATATCTGGCAAGAACAAAACTCATATAAACTTTTTTTAGCTTAAAAGGGAAGCAGCTAAACATCTCTCCATTTTAGCCTAGGAGAGTGCTTCAATTAAATACACTTTTACAAGTACAAACAAGTAATTTTCACCCTTGAACAGTAACTTTATGTCTTGTTTCTCAATATTGATATGCACACCAACAGTATAAGTTAAAATAAAAATCATGTGAAAAATTAAGTATACTCCACCAAAATTGTTGACTTTTTCAAAATATTCAAAACATTAAATCTTTCAAGTTCAAGTAGGCTTTATTGTCACTTCAACCATATACAGTTAGTACACAGTGAAACGAAACAACGTTCCCCAGGACCAAGGTGCTACATGCAACATAAATTTACAACATAAATTAACAGAAAAACTAAACTAGCTAACTAAGAGGCCTAGTTAGCTGGCTAGCAGAGACAAGACAGATTGACCTAACATAAATTACCTAACATGAATTACCTAACATGAATTACAGCATAAATCAACAAAAACTAACTAACTATCTTAGGAAGACTTTTTTAACCAGAATCTAATCTTCATGCAAACAGTGCCAATAGATAAAGGTGACATATACTTGGACCAATGACACATAAAACTGACATTGTGTATTCATTTGCATAATTTAAACGAACAGAAATGTAAATATGTCATGTGGAAAAAGTAAGTGCACCCCAGTGGTGATGGATACAAGATGTTTGTAGTGTTCTCCCTTTGGAAACTATTGCCACAGACATAAAGCATGCATGCATTTACAGTCTTAATCCAATCAAAAGTGTGAGTGGGTTGAGCTTACATTGGCTACACTGGACACAAGATGTACACAAGAAATGGTCCAGCACTGGTGAGAACGAGATTTGAAGAGGCTTGAAACAAAACAGCAGTTTGGCAGTTCCAGAAAGTTGCATATCATGTAACCGTTTTAGGTAAAAACATACTATGAAACTGCTACAAGTAGTTAGCAAAGAGTTTGTTTTCAAATTATGTAAATATTTAAGAATTTCTGTGAAAGTTTTAACCTGTCTTGTATCTTTTATTTTTTATTTTATTTCTGCCTGTTATTGGAAGCAACTGAGAAGGCAATTTTTCATGTTTATTTTGTGTAAACATGACTAAATTAAAACCTTGAACCTTTTTATAGCAAAATCTAGTGGCCTCTAATGTGTCTTGCTTTTCATTTAAGTGATGTAGTTATAAATAGCAAACTCTGAATTCTCATCTGCGGTGGGTTGGCACCCTGCCCGGGATTGGTTCCTGCCTTGTGCCCTGTGTTGGCTGGGATTGGCTCCAGCAGAACCCCGTGACCCTGTGTTCGGATTCAGCGGGTTGGAAAATGGATGGATGGATGGATGGATTTTTCTTATACCGCAACACCGGTTTAAATTGCCTAAACGACGTTCGGAACGTGGCACAGCGGGAAACTGTTTAAGTGGGGACCTTTTTCACTGCTACACCGCTAAACACAGATTTGTTGCACTAGGGCTCTTTTTCACTGCTACACCACCAAATAGCCTTGTGCCCTGTGTTGGCTGGGATTGGCTCCAGCAGACCCCCGTGACCCTGTAGTTAGGAATATAGCGGGTTGGAAAATGGATGGATGGATGGATTCTCATTTAAAGTGTCATGTACATTTTGATAATGTAAAAATGTCCCCAAGGCAGATCAACAAAAAAGAAAAATGTTAGTTTAGCTATCACTATATTTTAGATAACTTTCAAGCATGCAGATTACTTCGGTGTTGCAAAATCTATTGTAGAACTTCTGTATTTGTTTTAAAAAATAAAGCTTAGTTTTCTATTTATGACTGTGTCATGTTGATATAGTTATTGAGTTACAGCACTTATGTAATCCTGGTGTAGTTCATAATGAGAAAAGAGCAGAAAGCAAAACTCCAACTCTGGACGGTTACACCAGTCCATTGCAGGAAACACACAGACACATCTATTCAAATTTACGCTGGGAGAAGTCAGACCAACTAACTAACTCAATTGCACTTTCTTCAAAGGCAGGAAGAAACCAGGTTTTAACACTTGCTACATTTACTGCATTAATTTGACTTATTTTATGGACAGATCTAAATAGGTATGAAAAGTATCTTCGGTTTAAAATTAAGAGTTCCAAATGAAAATGTTAACATAATGAATGTTTTTATAAAAATGGTAGTAAAACTATTCATTTTGAATTCACAAATCTTAGATGGAACGTTTTTTTGCACCTTTCAACAAATTTTCAGAGATAGGTGAAGCTTAACTGAGCTCTATACAATAGTACAACTAGTGTAATGACCAGCGTACAGTGTACAAACTCTCAATTGTCAGAAAGCTTCTATGTTCTACTATTGTTTTACCTTCCAAAACAAATGGTGCCTATCGTGTATTCCACTGCTCGAGTTAAACAGCACACATTCAAAACACTGTAGAAGAATTGTGCTTCCTTGTTAACTTGCTCTGTCTGGTTCATGTCCTTTTCTGTTTTGAGATCAATGAGATCAGCCATTCTGCTTGATACTGTGATTCCTTTTATTGTTACTTTCACCCATTTCATTTAACCAAGCACTCCTCTTTATTTTTCATGTCATTCATCCTAAAAATGGTGTGTCTAGCCCTTGCAATTGAAGGTCCCCCCTCCATCTTCATCAATTAAAGTGCCCACAATTCCAGTTCCCTCTGAGGCTGGTTGAAATTAATTAAAATCCTGAAGTCAGATGTATTTAAGATATATGTGTTTACTGTTACTATTAAAGCTTTGAACTGATTGCATTTCTTGTAAATAGACACATATTTCTTGCACAAAGTATTTCATGTTCTAATTAAAAAAAATGTATCGACTTTGCAAACTTATGAAACATACAAAAAATTATTCTTGATTTTGTGAATTCAGGATCTACTGCTTCATTATCCTTTCCTAAAAGGCAAATGTTTAATTTCTGTTTTAACATTATAGGGATAATAGGGATGTTGGAATAAAAAGTGTAGTTTTTCTAAGTATAAAGAATATCTAATTTTTAGTCATAAATATTTTCTATTAGTGGAAAAAAGTAAATTCAGTGTATTGAAATGTAAAGATTCAGACATCTTGGGCCTCATATATAATGCTATTCATAGAATTCACACTAAAACATAGTGTAAGAACAAAGCTGGAAAAGTGCATATGCCAAGTTCCATGCACTTCCCCTTTGTAAATCCCAATTAATGCATATTCACGTGCCTACAGCCCCACCCCAACTCCTCACAGAATTTTGCATATTTGAATATGCATATCAATATAAATAGCCCCTTCCATTCAGTGTTTTGTTAAAAGACAATGGCAAAAGCACATGGAAAAAATGCCAAGTGGAGGCAAGGAATAATGTACTATTTGTTGGCTTAAGCAGTGGTATAAGCAGCAAAATTAAATTAATGACATGATAGTGTGGAGGAGACATTCGAAGTTTCAAGTTCAGAAAGTCGCACAGTGCCTGAAATAAAAAAGAAGTGGTCAGACATCAAAGTCGATGTGAAAAGGCGAGTCTCAGCCCACCATCTGTTTATTCTGTTTCAGACAATATTACAAAAGCTGACTCCTGCGTAGAGGATGCAACTCTAGGCGATGATGGTGCTGGCTGTGTATACACCTCTGCATCGGAAACCACAGAGTGACCATCAGGCCGTGTGCTGACCGACGCTGTTCTGGAGTCACAAAATGCAATAGTGGATTCTGTAAGAGATGTGGCCAATGAACTAAGGAATATAAGGGCTGTACTATGTGATATTGACCACAAATTAAATGAAATGGTTAAAAAATAAATTCTGCATCTGATTACCTGTTTTTACATTCTGCTAATTACATTCACACGAAGTTGTAACACTGTCCAATTTTGCTGATCATTTGGTGGGTTAGGTTCATCACACCGCATCTCTTCAAGTACAGGCAAGCCATGATTGTGTTCCACATTATGCAGCACACTAAATGCTTGCACAATGCAACATACTTTCTTTGTACTACAGACCAACACATTAATAGAGCGGAAATGCTTTCCATTTAGATAAGTAAATTCATTCTCTGAAGGTGCCTTTTTAGTGTAGCATTTGCACCATGTGTCACAATGGTTAGATTCTCTGCTCTTTACATAGCTCTTTGAGGTTACTTGCTATCCTTAAAAGGTCTTCTTGCCTTTTGCCACACTAGTTGGAAAAAGCACCTGCGACTGTTCAGAGCTGCTGTTTTTATAGACTCTCCTGCTATCGATGATGTAATGCCAGCTCATTCTTTTGGTGATTCATCCCTGGCTAATGTAACTTGTCCAGAACCATTGCAATAGCAATGACTGCTCCGATTACATTTGGAAAAGCAAATATTGCTGCGAATTGCACTTTCATGTTTACCAGTTCAACCACAGTGTAAGGAAATCTTATATATCTGGATGACAAGCGAATAATACCATCCCATACAACTGGCATGACGCGACTCAGTGATGATTATGAAATCCTCTCTCAGTCAGCAAGTTCACATTGAAAAGCTCCTGTGGCTAAAAACCAGAGAGTGGACAGAATTTGCAAAGGAGCAGGTACAACACAACTCTACAAAGTATACCTTTGTAAGCCGGCATCAGTTCAGTACACAGCTCCAAGAGGATAGTTGTTGGAAATCGAAATCAACTTAGATGCCAGTCACCATCATCTATAAATATGCACTTTCTTCTAATTCTTCCACTAGTGATGTCTTCTAAAAACGCTAAAGCAGCTATGGTAGTTGGAATAGTTTGGCCATTCCATGCACCATTATATTGTTACTGAATGATTACACTCAAGTGCCTTAAATTTGTAAATGATATGCAATTAATTTCAGTGTATTTGATAAAGCCTGCATCATGAATGTGAATCTAAAAAAGAAAGGCAGACCAAAGAAACAGCAGCACTGCTTTGACACCGCCAGTTTGCAAAACTGAGCAGAAAAGTGCATATGCATGGTGTGAGGCTGCCGTGAAAAAGTGTGTAACTTTACGCCAAGTTTAGTTTTTATACATATTGGTGTGAGCGTAGAAACAGGCATATGCAACATTTTTGTACATATGCACCGTTTATACATGAGGCCTGTTGTCTCTGGAAAAAATACAATACTTAAAATATCACAAGTAGCCCTTAAAAATGTCACAAACATCTATTGTGGGCGGAGGTGGCACGGTGGTGCAGTGGGTAGCGCTGCTGCCTCGCAGTTAGGACACCCGGGTTTGCTTCCTGGGTCCTCCCTGCGTGGAGATTGCATGTTCTCCCCGTGTCTGTGTGGGTTTCCTCTGGGTGCTCCGGTTTCCTCCCACAGTCCAAAGACATGCAGGTTAGGTGCATTAGCGATTCTAAATTGGCCCTAGTGTGTGGGTGGGTGTGCCCTGCGGTGGGCTGGCGCCCTGCCTGGGGTTTGTTTCCTGCCTTGCGCCCTGTGTTGGCTGGGATTGGCTCCAGCAGACCCTCGTGACCCTGTAGTTAGGATATAGTGGGTTGGATAATGGATGGATCTATTGTAGGAAAGTAGAGGTAATTCTATCTAGAGCTTAGGGAAAAAATTCTATTTTGTTCTACTACTGTATACTGTTTTCACCAGGTTAAGAATTTGGTTTTGTTAACAGTTTGGAATAAGGAATTTACTAGCTATGGGTTATAGTAGAAAAGGGATTTTGAGGACTGGTTTGTCCAATATTCTTGTCCTTAGACATGCAAGAAATAAAATATGCAATCTAGTGATTAAATAATGGAAAGTATTTGTATTTAACAAAGCCTGACTAGAGTGAGAAATTACAAGTTTTAAGTGACAAAAGGAAGAAAGAAGTTTCAGGCCAAGGTTGTTATACTCGTTACTCTTGGCTCAGGAGAGTGACAATGTCTTGCATTTTGATTAGTACATGCAAACAGGAATTTCATGTTCTTATACATGTCACAAGTATGACCATATAGACCTATAAATATCTAACAAGTATTACTGCACATCAAGCTAACATCAATAGTTATTTTAAACAAAATATTACTCACAATAATTAACTTGCAGGCAGTCACCTTTCTGTTTAGAAATACTACAATAATGCAACTTTGTAAAACAGTATTCTTACAAATCTACTTAAACAATGGGTAGGTATCTCGGGCAGTGTCTTTAACTGGTTTTAGCCTTATTTAACGGGAAGAAAATTCTTTGTTAGTTCTAGTGATTTTAGTTCAGACGTAAATGATATTGTATACGGTATATCACAAAGATCTATTCTGGGTCTGCTGTTATTTTCAGTCTACATGCGCCAACTAGACCAGATTATCTCAAAACACAAGTTAAACTACGACAGCTATGCAGATGACAGGTAGCTTTACTTATCTATAGCATCTAATGCCTTACTTGTATTTTCTGAATGGATGAGATGTAATTTTCTCAAGATAAATAACGAAAAAACATAAATCTTAATCTCAGCAATAATCTTAATCAGAATATGAAAAATTAGGACATCTCTCCAGTTTTAGTGTCATTACATTAGTTATGTGTTCTTGACTTTAAAATACACTAATTGTATATTAAGCTTTAAGTAATCTTGCTCCTTCCTATATTTTGGAATGCCTGCTCCCCTACTCTTTAAATCATAACCTTAGATCGTCTAATGGTGGCCTGCATATTATTCCAAGGGAATATTATAAAAGAAGTGGTGAGACAGCCTTTTACTGTTATGTGCCAAAAATCTGGAATACTTTACCAATAGAGATATGCAAGGCTAAAACTGTGGATCATTATAAAATAATTCTAAAAGCCTACTTTTTTAATTTGGCTTTCTCATAGCTACATTTTAGTTGTACTCATAGTAGACTATGCAAGCAGAGAATTATCATATTCTTCTTGGATTTGCAATCATTACTAATTTCTATTTTTCTGTGCTTTCCTTTCCAATTTTTCTGTAGTGGTGTTTTATGCCACCACTACCTGATCGAGACACTGTGCAGACATCTGTGTTGCTCAAATGAAGGTAGATGGCCTGTCTGTCCCTGAGACTTTCTACATTGAATCCTCTAAGATGATGCCTGGAAACATTGATTCCCCTATGTGGGTTGGATAGTCTCTCGGTCTTCAAACTCCTGCAGATTTAGTTATTTTCACCAGGAATTATTTTTGTTACTGTGCTGCTGGCCATCTGACCTTATCATTGGACTCATCTTTAGAGACTTAGAATCTATCCTTCTACTAATTATATATCTATTTTATATAAGCCTGTGTTAACTTTTTATTTTATTTATTCATTATTAATCTTGCCTAATTTAATTTGTTTTTCTTTTCTTACAACTATTTCTGTAACATTTTCTAAAGCACTTTGAGCTACATCCAATGTATGAAAATGTATTACAGTAATAAATTATTGTTGTTAAAATAACAGACACAGAATCAATTCTTAGCCAATTCACAGCTGTTTTGTGTAAGGAGCTTTTTTGGATCTAAAATTCCATAACAACACTAGTGAACAAATGATGAGCTTCACAAAGAATGTGCATCTCCCTTTTTGCATGTAATTTTGACATTGGTCACTCTACTCCCACCAATACTAAATTGGTCAATAATTTTGTTCTGTCTTTTGCCTAAGGTTTAAGATCCCTATTTATGATAGATTCCAGACGTATCTATTTAAAGTATTTTAACAAAAATATCGTGCATTTTGCATATTTTCAGCATACAATGGATAACTGACATGTACATTATGCAACACAAGTAATATGAGACATTTTTCACATATTTGCTTCTATCATATCATAAACTTTTTTCTCTTAACCCTGCAAGAAAACATGAGATTAAACCTTTTTCTTGACCAAACATTACAGAGCACATGGTGTAAGTAACACATTAAAAAGATAATTTTTAGAAGTTATATTCCATTAAAATGATTTTTTTCTCCTCTTTTTATGATAGTCCTTTGCTTATTTGCCTTCTTATCTAAAGAAGGATTAGTAAATCCATCACACATCAGTAAAAACTGTATGTTAACCTTATTGGGTTATTCCTTTAATTCTTACATTTTCCTTAAATATTTCAAGTTACAGTCCAACTAAATTGTTTAGATAAATATTGATTTATTAAAATAAAAGTTAGTTTTTTGTTTTAGAAAAAATGTTGCAGTACTGTATCTGTTTTCCCTGAGCCGTTTAATTTTATGGGTTTTGTCTATATTTCTGGTTCATTTTCTACATTTGTCTCCCTGTGATTGTCCAAGAACTGCAGCACACAGAATCAAACATGTAAAATCTATAGAGCTACTTTTTCAGCCACATTCCCTGCAACTTGATGCTGTTGGCAATAAATTTCAATGAGAGTTGTGAGCTTAACTCAGTTATTAAAAAGCCACTGAAGATAAGCCGGCAAATATAGATTAGGAACAATTTTAAAATAATTTAAGTCAGTCAGTCATTCACAAACCTGCTTAATCCAAGATAGCCACAGCTCATCCCAGCTGCACTGGACACAATGTAGGTTCCATTTATTAAAGAATAATAGCAATAGTACACTTCTCACCATCAGGTTTACAACCAATGAAGTGTACTTTCATATACCAAAAAACATAATATTTTAAAGTTAAAATCACAAAACTCCAACTGTTCTGACATTGATCTAAATCATGATGATGGCAAAACATTTTGCATTTTTACTGGTTACTTTAATCATTTTTGATGTTTTGCAGAGACTCAGGAGTTTTCATTTGCCTTACCAGTGGTGTACAGGAAGCCTGAGTAGGCAAAAAGCAGCAGCAGGATAGCCTTCATTTCAACATCTGGTCCAGGTGCAGAGTGAATTGCATGTATTGAAGCTTCACTGGATATCTTATATAACCTTGAAATTCTGGAGCCGTCCCTCCCTAAAAGTTTGCACCAATTTTGGGCTTCTTTTTTTACCCATTGGATTTTGGAGTTGCTCCTTGATATGCAATAAGGGAGGATTTAACTAAGCAGGATATGCCACTTGAAATGCAACAGGATATTGTGTTCCACAGCTTTCAAAAAGTTACAGTTTTAATTATAAAAAATAATGAATCTAGTATTAGGCAGAAGGTGTGACTGTTTATCTAAAATGTCAGCCTACCCTCTCTGGACAATGAAAATGGAAAGTTGCATTCAAGTGTAAAGGTATGAAAATCACCATCTAGTATAAAACCCTATATGTTTTAGTAATATCAAAAATACATTATATGGCAAATCTCAGAAGGAGAAAGGTTGTCCTGTACTTGAATATTGACTTAAGGGTTCATAAATGTTGCTAAAGCTCTCTTGCTCTGTTGTGGCAAAGTAATGGCTCATTTAACAGTATACTGTTATTCAATCAAGAGTATAAAACAATGGAAAATACATGTATTGTGTATTTAGAACAGAAAAAATACTTATTTCAGTCTTTTTTTTCAGAAGATTTTGTTCAATAAAGGGTGAGAATATCATGTCATAAGATGATTTCCAAGGCAAATTTCATATTGCAGCATGTAATTGATGAGTAAGACATACAATGCCAAATACAAAAAAATTCCTACAATGATGCAATATATTCTTGTCAAAATTAGGGTAAAATTAGGGTTGTCACTAGATATTTAGGAGACCTCCAAGGCAGAAGGAAAGCCACACTGGTAGTGCATATGCCACTATTGAGAAGCAGTCACTAAAGGGTGATGCTCTGTATGTGTGCTGGACCTCTGAAGGGCGACAGGCGAAGGTCCAGTTACCAACAAGAGCAAGTTATTGGACTCTCACAAATGGTGGTGAGAGAGCAAGTGATCAAGAAAAAATGAATGGCTTCCGATCCTCTGGTTTAAGGTAAATTGAGGACTGGGAAGGATGGGCGATGTGCTACAAAACCTGTTGTGACAGTTATCAGGCCAGTGTCAGTAGATGGAGATACTGAGGTCTGGCAGAGGATGGCCAGTATTTAAAAAAAAAAAAAAAATTTTTTTTTTTTTTTTTAAAGTAAATTTGTGAATTTCCCCTTGGGATTAATAAAGTATCTATCTATCTATCTATCTATCTATCTATCTATCTATCTATCTATCTATCTATCTATCTATCTATCTATCTATCTATCTATCTACCAGTACTTGAGGTAAGAAACAGAGTGCTTTATTTCTTTATGCTGGGTACATTTCTTTGCAGCTACCTTTACAGTATGATGTTCCTGATTATAGTGATTATTTATATCATGGTACCAAAACATTATATTTTGTTTTGCATAGGGGCACTGCCATATCATCATTCCCATTACTGGTATGCTGCTCCCAGTTGCCAAGTAACTTGGTTTTGGAAGGTGCAGCATCTTATGTTATCAGGGTGACCCCTTAAAACCGGTGCAATTGCCATGATTTGGATAGAAAACTCAGAAGAATATAATGTGAATTACTTTCTTAAATTTTCAGCTTCTGAACTTTCAGTTTTCAATCTGATTTTGAATTCTAATTAGTGATTAGGCTTTGGTGCAAACAAGTTGTCTTCACGGTTTCAACTTGCTTCTTATGTATGTTTCATCTCCTGATCCTCATCCAGCATTTGGGCAGAATAATAATATTTGTGTATTTTAACTGAATCATCATCGTGTCAAAACTTAACAAAAGAATAATTTGTCTGTGAGAGACCCTAAAGTTGTATACTGAATCCAGGAAAAAAAAATATCAATAGGAAGTATTTAAAAAGGATATCAAACTTTGTAGCAGGCATAATGTGCATTTGGAAGAAACCAAGAATAGATTATTTGTGTGGTCAACACTATTATCTTACCTGCCCAAAATTAGTATCCTATTTAATAAAATCCCTGTGTGCGTCCATGTGTCCGTGTGTGTGTCTTCTGGTGAAGTGTGCATGCGCGGGGCGCGGTGCGAAGCTTCAAAGCAGATGCTTCAAAGGCCGTCTGACACATCACACAAGACAGAGTGGGCGGGACCTATAAAATATCGTGGGGCCGATCCAATCGGATTTCGTTAAATGAGGTAACACCTAAAACATAAGGCACGAAAAATCCAATCGGGTACTGAGACGCGGAGACCAGCTTCCCCAAAGAGATGGGATTAGTGTTTGTTGTTGTGCAAGTGTCTGAGGATGTCAGATTTGCAATTAAGAAGCTTGGCCCGGAAAAGTGTAAAGTGTCAGTCGTTGAAGGGGTTTTCCTAAATATACGAATTTTCATGATATTACAATAGGATGACTTTTAAAAGTAGATTTATTTTCGCGCACATAAAATCCGTTGCTGGGGAGACGCCACACATACAATAATCAGCTGCACGCCTGCACAGATTAAAATACTTGCTGGGGAACTGCACAGTACTTGCTGGAGAGATGCCACAGCAAGCTAAAATAAAGAGAGGCAGGATAAGAGATCTTCAAACAGACACAACACAAAATATTCAAGAAACAACTGATGAAATGGGCAAAATGTATCAGAAATGGCATGCTTAAAAGGCAAAACTAGAAGCAAATAAAATCAGATAGCAATCCTAAAATCCTACCTTTTAAATAAAGGCAGTCAAAAATCAGAAATTTGAAAAAGAATCACTTACAATGACCAAACTAAAATGAAACATCCAAAATAGAGGCAATGAACTAAAGAATAAATCAAAGTCACAGCATTAGCCTGGGTATGGTCCCAGAAATGCTGTGTCAGGGGGCCTCACCCTCTCAGGCTCAACATACTCCAGACAGGGTAAATAAAACAAATAATTAATAAATACACAATCAGCATAATACAAAAATAGAAGAAAATAAATCAACAAAGCAATACTCATAGAAAAATGGAAAAAATATAAAAAGAAAGTAAACACAGAATTTGCAAAATTATATTTAAAGGACAACAAAAACATTAAATAAAAGAAAAGAAACCAGGGGTGACAGTCTGGCTATAGTATAACACTATGTATGATTTTTTTCAGTTATACTTGTAAATATTTGTCTGTACATTTGTTCAAGATTTGTTTTTATATAACAGACTTTATTCAAACATTTTAATTTGAGATTGCATTATTTGAGGAGAATATTACTGGTGGGATCTTTAGTGAGTGTTAGTTGGTCTTTAACATAGGTTAGATTAATTAAATGTACATATAATAATTAAAGAATTGTAAATTGGTACACACTGAAAATGAGATTTGATGTTTTGCATTATTTCTTTTCATTTTAGTTGGTGAACTAGGTGGTAAAATCAAACTTCTAACTTCTTATACCTCTGTCTAACTGTAACTGCATTGCTGAACTGTTGTTTCTGGTTTTATTTTATCCAAATTTCTTCAAGTGTATGAATTGGTTCCACCAACCTTCAGTTATGTTAATATTATCGACAAGTAAAGGTGTGTTGTCTTAAATAGAAACTAGGATGAGTATATGTCATGTACCAACAATGAACATTTGAGCAATCATGGCTGGATCTATCATCAGGATGATTTGGGTGCACACACCTGGGCCCTTTTCAGAAAGAAGATTTTGCATATTGTGAATAAGGCGCTATATAAGCATCCGACCTGGCACAGATTCACACTGAGGCACGTATAAATTGAACACAAATCTTTTTATTTTCTCTTCAGCCGTGGGGCACGTCTTCCCCATGTCCCACAGGCCCAACACAGTCCCACAAGCACTTAACACAACACAAATAAATCTTTTTCTTCACCTGTGGGGCACGTCTTCCCCGTGAACCCCACAGGTATAACACAGTCCCAAAGTACCTCTTTCTCAAGACAGCAATCCTTCCGTTGGCACCACCACTCCTCTCAGGCACCTCATCCTCTTCCTCCCGATTCTGGCCCTGAGTGGTGGTTGCTGGCCTCTTTTATGGCCCTCCTGGGAGTGCTCTTGGTGCTTGCTCACCTGTTCCCAATTGCATTCCCGTGTGGGGCCCATGATTAGACCAGCTGGGCTTAACTATCTCTGCCTCGCCCCCTGGCGGCCATCCAAGGTCCCCACAGGGTTGGGAAGAACTCCATCTCCCATGTAACCCTGTGGGAAACTGAGGCATCATCAACCAGGGAGGCTGCCACCAAGCGTTCTGGGGGAGGTATTGCGGAGTCCATGGCTGCTCCCCCAGAATACAAGTAGAAGGGACGTCCTGGCCGGGTATAAACCCTGGCCATCCTCCACAATATGTAAGAGAAAAATATCTAATAACTAGAAAAGTGCAAGTTCTCACTGACACTACATACACACAGCAATCTGCTATCCAATGAACATTGTACCCCTTTTTGATCCTCACAATTATAAAGGTGTTGATTCAAACCTAAAGAAAAATTTGAGTGAGTAGGTCAAGATCAGAGCAGGCATCTAATAGGTCACTTTTATGAGATCATAGATTTGATGTGTTACCCTGCTGCAAAAAAGGAAAAATACAAAATAGATGATTATTTAAGCGAAAGCTCAGTGATGCAGTGAGAAGAAAAATGAATGAGAGATAAGGAAAACACACTGAAAATTATATGTAACATTTGCAGCTTTAAAAAAAAGCTTTAGCAGCAAAGTGCAGTCAGATTCTGTGGAATTACATAATGAACAACAATGTGGAAGACAATGAGATCACCATGTTTAAAAGCCTTTTAAAAATGTTTAATCGATATTCATTAACTGGTTAACTGTGCTATTACAAGAAAGTTGATTTTCTGCAGATGTGATGCTGCACTCATCAATTAGTTTGTTACATTTATTGTAATGCGCAAATGAACAAAAAAGTAAGATATCATTGACTCGAAAAATTTGAGTTTTTTTCTACTTCAATGCCTGTACTCGATTTAGTATTGACATATGGGATGTTCATAATGTAAGAGTATATCTGTATGCCTGGTGGGGGTATTGAGGTGAGGGGTAGGGGACTTTTGAGCTCCAAATACCTGCAGACCATGGATGAAGAATGGATATTATATTTAAACTACATTTATTGTTGATTGATCTCATATCAGATCTTAGATATATTTGTTAGAGGTCCCGTTCCTGTTGAGGTGCCTGAATTTATGCAATCATACAGAGACCAGGACAAAGGAAACTAAGAAAAATCCAACAAGCGCTAATGTTAGCCTGAAAATGCATCTAAGGCCTTATGATTTAAATTTTAAAGCTGGAGGTGAGTACTGTACCTGCTTACACCAATCAAGCTCATGCGGAGCCAGTACTCAACAAATAAACAAAATTAGGCACAAGCAGAAAAAAAACTTTCAGAATGCAATGTGTGAAACCAAAAATATTTCTAGTAGCTAAGGGTCAGAAAAACTTAGTCTGAACTGTGCTCCCAGGCCTGCTCTTATAAGTTAATTAATTATAAATTAATTTCATAAAACATTGTAAACACCATTGCCTCATTCATATCTAGTTTCAACCCTAGAAGGCCGCTGTATTTGGCTGAAAATGCAACCTACATGTAGCAATTGACATTGCAACCTGTCAAGATCATGACTTCCTATTGTCTATAAAGGATTTCCGAAATCCAAATTATGAGATCTTTTTACAGTAGGATGTCAAAAGAAATACGACTTTTAATCTTGAAAATGTTTCACCATTTCTCCAAGAGATTTCATCAGTTCAGCTGAATATTGGGAATTTCCCCAGCAGTTGTTCATCGCCACATAATATCAAGGATAAGTGAAAAGAGAACCTGTTAGACAGGAACTTTACCTTGGCAGAAAAAAAAAATCCTGGCTAAAGGATAGAACTTAACTATGGCACTTCAATGTGCCCCCAGTTGCGGATCTTATTGCTGTCATGGAATCAGGTATCTGCAAAAATAACGTATTGACCGACAAGGTGGACAACTCTAGCTTTATACCTCTGTTGTCCTAGTTAGTGTTAAAAGCACCTCTGCTCAATTTTACTATATAAGAAAGGAGAATTTTGGGATAGCTTACTAAAAAGCCAAACATTGCCATCCTACCAACTGATAAAGAGAGATGCACAATAATGCTCAATTATATCACTCTAAAGTGACCATGCTACTTACTGAAGCTGATACATAGAAAACACTAGGAGAGATTTCACCAGCAGGTAAAAGAAAAAGGTCATAGACTGCTTACAGCAACTTGACAGAGGAAAACCTATTGATTGGGTCTGGTATTGCTCTTTAACATTAATAATTATAATTCTTTGCATTTCTATAGCGCTTTTCTCACTACTCAAAGCGCTCAGCAATTGCAGGTTAAGGGCCTTGCTCAAGGGCCCAACAGAGCAGAATCCCTTTTTGGCATTTACGGGATTCGAACCGGCAACCTTCCAATTGCCAGTGCAAATCCCTAGCCTCATTGAGAAGCCGTTCAATGTTTATACAGATTGCAGGAAGGATCATCTCTTCAGATGTCAGCAACATAAAGTCTGTGACATAAAACATCACTAAAAACTTAAATACCACCCTATGTCCCTATGAATATATTATCAAGAGCTCCAAATGTCATCAACAAAGTGTGGGAGTTAAAAGTAGACATAGGTAAAGTTATGGTGTCTATGGTGTCAGGTCACTCTTTGCACATACAGGGTATATCAATTTTAGTGGCAGTGTGAAGAAACAGCAGTGGAATAATAACAATACAAAATATACTCCAGACCAAATAGGTTCTGTGCTTAACCAATGCCTGAATGTTATCTATTTTAAGTATAAGGATATTTTCTATAGTCAAAAACATGTCTGTGGTATGGGTTCACTGGTATCTTCTCTCACGGCTAACCTACATATGGAGGAAATGGAAGGGAGAGCCCTGAACAACCCCCAGAAAATAGCGCTTTGTCATTGGTTCGGATATGTAGATGACACAAAGGTCAAGATCAAAGTCCATGAGGTACAACCCTTCACTCACAACACAAGATTAGTCAACTTGCTTCTTTGGTCTGTGCAGTATGCATCCAACTGACTTAAACAGATCTGCATTTGCAATTTGATTCTCACCATCACTAGAACACAAACAGGAGTTATTAGAACTCTGTATCACAGGGCTGTCAAGGTGTTGACCAGCTCTGAGTCCAAACGGAAAGAGCACAAACATCACAGAAAAACTTTAACAGTGTGTATCTACACAGACAATTTTTTCTTAAAACAGCAACAACATCAGCTAAAACAACATGCTGAAAGGCAGAGGAGAGAAGCAGAATAAAAGGAACATCTTAGAAAACCCTAATGCGGCAGGAATGCCTTAGAGAATCAGGAGGACTATTAAAAAAAAACATTATTTACTGTGTATTTCAAACCAGCACTCTACACACTAAGACAGAAGCTTTTATACTTAACATAGTAATATAATATAGGAGATCAATGCAATAAGGAAAGCCCAGACTTGTGCAAATAATGAAACAGCCACTTTGTGTACAGGTGTGCTAAACTGCACTGGTCAAAAGTCAATGGTCTGTTGACATGTAAAGGGTAAGGGACACTCATTTGAAGATATTCTTGCACACATTTAGTACAGAGAAGGCACATGGTTCGAAAAAGCAGCTGGAATAACCATCTCTGAATGGAAAGGTCTGCATCACCATCTTTTGGCTACTTAAAAATCCATCTTTACATCATTACCTTGGCAGTTTCACTCCAATTCACACTTTTACTCAGGTGACTTTGATCTCTCAGCTAAGAATGCTGCCATAACATTTTTATGTTTGGCATATTTACCCCAATTTACCCCTGCAGTCATGTGACTCTAACACCTCTCACATGAGTCTTGTGTGATCTCAGTGAGTCTCAGATACTCAAACACCCCCAGAATGTTATAGAATTTTTTTTCAAAATTAATCCTTTGACTTACTACAAGATATGATTAAATATTATTTCAGACATTAACTTCACTCTGCTTGTCATAAGGAGGGTCAAGATTGCACCATACTTCTAAAGGCAGATGAGGCCATCTTATCCTCATCAACTTCTTCCACCACCTCCAGGAAAATTCCCCAATACTCCTAGGCTAGCTGAGAAATATAATATCTTTATTTTGTCCTGTATCTGCTCCCAGTCTTCTCTCAGTGTGCTATGCCTTGTATACAGCCCATAGGAAACACTTCTAAGTGCACAATGTAACCACAGTTAACAACTTGCACTTGGTAGAAAATAAGCTACTCTAATGTGTATTTAACTTATGGGCACTATTTAAATCATAACAGCAGCTTTAGCAAACATGAACTGTACAAGATCCTTGAAGGATGGGCACAAAATTTAACTGGTATACTTACTATACAGTACATGTTTTAATTGCTTTAATCCAGGAATAAAATATATCAGACCCTGATCTGTATCAGTGATAAACATTTAAGCAGGATGCCTCACCCAGCAATTGCATGAGAAATAAAAACACCATCAGTCAACAAAGAACAGTTGGAAAATGAGACTCTAGATGCAATTGGAATTTGCTGTCTCTTAGAAACCTGAAGTAATTACAGAATGGAAAATGGAAAAAGGTATTACAGAAACAAATTCAGCTGTTCAAAACATTCCACCAGTTAACTGTGCAGTGAATGTAATTGCTCGAGCTCTATAGGGTTTGTGGACTTTTTAGTTGTGATAGTGATATGTGAAAACAGAATTTAGAATACGGCTTTGAGTGCATTATTGGCATATTACCATGCAGGTCCTGTTATAAGTAATATTTTTACAAGTTTATCAGGAATTAAATGCATTTTTTTCCTTTTAAGAATATTTGGAGTTTAGGGTTTATTTTCCCCAAGTACATTCCTGGGCACGTGTTATTTATTTAATTGGTGCCTGTGAGTTGTAATTATTATTTTGTTATTAGATTTGCAGTACTGTGATGCCATTTTGTTTTTATAATGCATACTTTCATGTTATATTCCAATTGTTAAGATGCCCCTTGTGATTGCCAGGGAATGGGATTTCAGAAGTCAATATATCTGATATCATGAGCGTAATACTTTAATTACTGGTGCAATTGATTGTTTATTGTCTGTGATTAAGAACCTTTCTAAAAAACTTATTTTTGCAGTTCATTTTGTATTCTGATTTTTTAAATCATTCTCTCCCCCTTAGACTTTGATTTTTAACTTGTGGATAGGATTTGTAAACTGAAATTTTGATTATTTGGGAGCCTCATGTTTAAAATGTTGCATACACCAGTTTCCACATCACATTGCGATGTATAAAAACTAAACTTGGTGTGAAGCCACTCACATTTTCACGCCAGCTAAATCCCTTGCATATGCAAGTTCTCTGCTCGGTTTTGTTAACTGGCGGCACCCAGCGTCAAAGCAGTGCTACTATTCCCATGTGGTTTCCCTTTCTTTTTTAGATCCAGGTCCCTAACACGGCTTTATCAAATACACTGAAATTAACTGCATATCGTTTATTAGTTTAAGGCATCTGATTGCAATCAACCTTTTAGCAATATAATGGCCCATGGAATTGCCAAACTATTCCAAATATCAAAGCTGCTTTAGCATTGTTAATCTCTATGCACCACTCAGAGTATTTTAACCCACTGTATCTAACTGTGGAATCACAGCTTTACAGCAGCTGATCAGAAAGAGGATTATCGGGATACAGCATCTAGCACACACATTGTCAGCCATAAGCACAGTCTATTTGAACAATTTCTATACAGCAAATGCTTCAGAGCCTTTCCTGTCATTACCTGGTGGTTCAGAAGTACTTTCATCGTGCTCTAAACACACTCAATCAGTCCATCAAGTGCTCCTGGTAGAACTGTGTGTACTTACAAGTACAATTACCTCACTTTAAACCTGCACTACAGTTGTAATATTGCACAACCTGAGCAACTTATACTTACATATTGTATATTTTTCATTGTTTCTTTATCATATTATTATTATTAATAATATAAATATCTGGGAGTGCAGCTGGATGATAAATTAGACTGGACTGCCAATACTGATGCTTTGTGCAAGAAAGGACAGAGCCGGTTATACTACCTTAGAAGGCTGGCGTCCTTCAACATCTGCAATAAGATGCTGCAGATGTTCTATCAAACAGTTGTGGCGAGTGCCCTCTTCTACGCAGTGGTGTGTTGGGGAGGCAGCATTAAGAGGAAAGACACCTCACGTCTGGACAAACTGGTGAGGAAGGCAAGCTCTATTGTTGGCATGGAGCTGAACAGTTTAACATCTGTGGCAGAGCGAAGGGCGCTCAGCAGGCTCCTATCAATTATGGAGAATCCACTGCATCCACTTAATAGTATCATCTTCAGACAGAAGAGCAGCTTCAGCGACAGACTGCTGTCACTGTCCTGCTCCACTGACAGATTGAGGAGATCGTTCCTCCCCCAAACTATGCGACTGTTTAATTCCATCTGGGGGGGTAAACGTTAACATTTAACATTATACATAATTATTGTCTGTTTTTCACCTGCATTATTATCATTCTTTAATATTATTTATAGTATCAGTATGCTGCTGCTGAAGAATGTGAATTTCCCATTGGGATTAATAAAGTATCTATCAATCTATCTATCTATCTATTATTATTATTGTTGTTGTTGTTATTTTATCATTTTATAGGAAAATAAGTTTATGGATGATTTTCATATTGGATCTCCTTGTACCATACAATAACAATAAAGGAATTCAATTCAATAGAAGAGAGCGCATATTTACAGATGATGATGATAACTGGCTTGTAAATCGATTTAGATTTCCAATCGCTATCATCTTGGAGCTCTTGATATCACTTTTAAGATGAAATACAGTAAAGTATGTATATTAATTTGTACAGATAAAATTTTAATTTCATTGCAGTAGAGGGATCGTTCCTGCCTCGCACCGTATCCTTGGTGGGACTGGCACAACCCTGGATGGATAGATGGATGGAATAATTAAACATGAAGATATTTCAGTGTTCCTTAAAAGTTTTGAAGAATCTGCTTTCTAAGCTTACAGATGGCTTGACATTTATTAAAGAGCTGATTTTGTGGCAATTGGTTACTTGGAGAAAGAAAAGGATGGACAGGAATTGGAGGTTAGTACATTTGAAAGAGACAGTACTGCTGCAGTAAATTATTTTATCGGGGGTCTTGCACAGCACAGCAAGCATTTTGCAGGAGGCAGGAATAATCTCTGGACAGGGAGCCAGCTCATCGCTACCCCTGTGCCTCTGTGCCCCTTGTTTTATACATGCTTTACTTCATTTCACATGAAATTGATAATCAAGTATACATTGTCACACACGTGCGCTTAGGAGGCAGTCTAAAAGCCTAAAGGTGAGTGAAACATCGCGTGACAAGGGGTTGTCACGTGGTACTTGCCCAAATCTCTTAATCTCCCAACAGGAAAACCGAAGAAAAGTAGACAGTTCAATTCCAGGTTTAAAAATGGCGTCACGTCCGGTGCCCATTTCTGACATCACTTCCGGCCACCACTGATGACATCACTTCCGGTTCCGTTTAAAATGATGCCGCTTCCGTCTCCTGTTTTCGACATTATCTCCTGACAACCACTTCCTGTCCTCCATTTTTATTCTGTATATAAACGCCATTTTGTTTCATGTAAACTGTCAATTGTTATGAATTACAGGTACTTTTGATTACTGCAACCATTTTCTTTGCTTTATTTTTGACCGTTGAACAATATACAGGGATGGTCCCCAAAACTTCATTTTTGTGGAGCTTCTTGTTTTCTTTTTACGAAGTATTTTCCACAACATCTTACCATTTAAATTGTTCAGAGAGCTGTAATATCATGAATGTAATGTATTCTGTGTCGAAGTGGTGGCTCTGAGGCTAAGGATCTGCGCTGGTATCCCGAAGGTTGCCGGTTCGAATCCCCGTCACTGCCAAAAGAGATCCTACTCTGCTGGGCCCTTGAGCAAGGCCCTTAACCTGTAATTGCTCCAGGGGTGCTGTACAATGGCTGACCCTGCGCTCTGACCCCAAGTGGTATGCGAAAAACTAACAAAATACTGTTGTAAGTCGCTCTGGATAAGAGCGTCTGCTAAATGATGTAAATGTAAGTGAATGCCTGTTTAAGAAGTACATAGTGATTCACACACATAGAGCACATAGAAGATGTGCCACTTTAGTTACGATGGGATTTGAGAAACTAGTAAATTAAACATTGATTTTAGGATTAAATTTACAACGTTCTACTTTAATGACAAAAAAACTATGAGGTTGAAGTGGACATTTGACCTTTTTTTCTTTTCTCTATACCCTAATGCGCTTCCATATGACACTCAGACGGTGGGCAACTACTCACCTTTTTACAGCGACTTTGATATCTGACCATTTCCTTTTTATTTCTGGCACAGGGTGACTTTCTGAACTTGAACTTTCGAGTTTTTCTGTACTCTGTATCACTCTATCGACTTCCTTTTGTTGTTTTGTTGTTGCATTGTTATACAAAACATGGGGGGTGGGGTGGCACAAAGTTGTCATACCCCAGGGACATATGATTGGATTAATCTGGCCCTGGTAACAGATAAACAATTAACTAACTGTATCCCCTGTAGGAAGGAATGACATCTGCATTTTCTTCCTTTCATGATCCAAAAGTTTACATTGAAGACTAATAAACTTTTTGTCTTCTTTTTTGTGATAGCTTGAGTAATGCAAACTAGAGTCTGAATTTTATCACATATAAGGAATAGTCACTATATATCCATCATACTATAGTCACCAGCAGATACACAGGCACATTTAAGATTAAAAACACAGTAAAAAAACAGACTTAAAAAGTAGACTAGTTGAGTTTATTAGTGGTCATTTCTGCATTTTGAACATTATTATGATTATTAAGTTAAGGTTGAAGACTACCTTATGACTTTTTCTAGAACTCTTCTTCCAGTATTAGTCAGTTAATCAGTCAGTCATTCTCAAACCTGCTATATCCTAACACAGGGTCTGCTGGAGCCAATCCCAGCCAACACAGGGCGCAAGGCAGCAACAAATCCCGGGCAGGGCACCAGCCCACCGCATCTTCCAGTATTAGCTCCTTGTAAATAATCTTGTCATGTTTAATTGTATGACGTCTTCTCTCCAGCTTCAATTTATTTCTCTGTTTGTAATGTGTATTTTTCTCAAAATTCTACAACAGAAGCTGGAATAATTCCAAGGGAGCCATAACTGCCAGTATGGACTGTTTGTTATACAAATAAAAAATAAGGCAAGATATAAATATGGAAAATACAACGTACACAAAACATAAGATAAAGCAAAAATCTTTCAAGACTGGACTCATGGCCTTCAAAAAGTGGACGTGATTGCAAAATTTAATTCCCAAAAGTCAAAGCTTGATTTCAGTAATTGGCATGTTCCCCACTGTAATGGAAGCTCAGTTTGTATGCATGTGCCTGTTTAGTATATTGAGTCCTAGCTAAACTTTTCAGGAGCAATGTTCTCTCTTTTTTTTTGGTCCAAAATACAGCCCACTATTTTTATATACAGCAGGTTGCATGGTGCCATTTTAACTTTTAGGTGCCATGTCATATTTTGGCAGCTATTGCTGGATCATAACACTTTTTATAGCCAATCCCACTTCAAAAAAGGAACCTCTTAAATTAGATGATGTTTGGTTTCACATGATAAATCTCCAGAACACTGTAACACTCAAGGACTTGCCTTTGTTACAAAGTCTAACTTTTTTGGATGGGTATGACCATATCTATACATGATTTGAGAAACAGGTGACCTCATCATTTAATGCAGAAAGGCCAATTCATCTTTGCTACAACCAGAATCATCTCTTATACCTCACCCATAGTCAACTGTCTGCCCCTTTAAGTCAACAAATCATTTTTTTCTTGCTTTAGGTCTCTTCTATGAGCTATCTGCTTTCTTTCCTTGTTACCAGCAAATTTGAATTACATATGCCCCCATGAACAGCAGTGAGCCCTCTAGGCGGAGACCCACCTTGTCTAGTTGAACAGTTTCCTGAGAGAGACTTTATGGCAGTCACATCACCTCAGTAATACCCTTGTTTGCTGACTTCAGTCTCTAAGATGTGTTTTCTTCTTTCCGTCTTACAGACACATGAAACCTCTAAAAACCACTTTTCTTCTACTTTTGTGAGAAGACCAAACTTTAACTACTATCTTACCCCATTAGACTCCTGATCTTTAAGTATTTGATGCTGGCTTCACCCTAAAGGCAATGGGCCTCAGTTATAGTGCCGTCAGTTAATCGGATGTATCAGAAGTAATAAATAAGTACTACAAAAGTTAACTAAGAACTTTTCTGTATACAATATTTGCATTTTTACCAGAGGCTAGTGTTATTTGGTCACTGAAGCTGTTTACTTTTGAACATACTACATGCAGTTGCAAATTATCAAAACTTTCCTACATTAGATCAATTCCTGCTTCTCCTGCTGACTCACCTTGTTTTATTTTATTTTTGATGGTAATTGCAAACGAGAAATTTACTGAAAACTGTATTCTTTTGAATTGAAATAGGCAATCAGTAGGAACAATATGAATTTTGTGTATATATCATTATCATTATTAGATATATACAATTTCATTTGTTTAACATTGCTTATTACAAACAGAAATCACATTTACAGGCTGTACATGGACATGGCCCTTGCAAAAATCTAAACGTTTTAAGAATTGTACAGAAAAGAACATGTAAAAAGAAGTAATACAGTAAATTACATACAGCATGGATTGTGGAAAGCGTCTACAGTGGGGGGTCTGAAGGCACAGCAGGAGGAACAGTGTGAGTTTAGGAGGTGGTGTTAATGTGAAAGAGATAGCAGCAGAATGTGAATGTTACCAATAGAGGCATTTGGAAAGGTTATTAAGGTGATTTAAAGCTGATTCATTCAAAGTTAAAAGCTGTTAAAATCTCAACTCTCCATATGCATCAAAGCCTAAAATTAGTACTGCCTCATTATACAGTAGGTTTGAATAGGACAAACAAAACAACAAATAAGACAACAAAAAATAAAAAGTCCCCAATTCTTTACTCACTCAGAAGCACTGTTCTGTTCTGTTTCAATCATATTCTGAAAAACAGCATCTCCATCAGCTATAGAAGCAATCTCTCTATATTCTGTTCAAATGTGGCTTAGTTCTATCAGTTAATTTGCAGTGCTTTTTTTTTTACTTTGGGTAATGTATGGGGAAACATGGGAAGATTGAGGGGATGGCACAATTACTAAACTCTGTTTCATTTCTATCCTTAGAGTGGAGGAGAAGCAACTGGAAGTTGCCTGACATCACTTCTGCATTAATGTCACTAGCCTCGCCTCTCCTGCCCACACCACTATTTAAAATTCTTACTGACAGAAAATCTCTGTTCATTTCAGGACCAGCTACCTGGGAGATTGGACCTTGTGGCAGCTCAACTTGAACCCTGGCTGGAACACACCAGAACTTTGATTACATTGTCATTTGAACCGTCTTTTCATATTTGTGCATTAAATGGGGCATCCCTCGGACCCCAAATCATTTTATCTTTTTTGTTTTTGTTTCAATATACAGTAGGACCTTGAATATACAAGGTAATGTGGACCAGTGCTAACTTGTATAACTGTAAACTCATATAAAATGGATGTCAGTGACTATTTTGGATTGAAAAATAACAGATATAAAAGATTTTTGTCAATATATATAGTGCAGTATCACTTTTCAGCTTCTTTTCATACCTTAGTGAATTTAATGTTACATAAAAACAAAGAAAAATACACATTTACACTTATTTTCATGGTACATCATTTATTATACAGCTAATACAATAGTTTTAAGAATAAAAATGCGTATTGTTTTAATTACATTTTAATATGAATGGTTTGTCTCACACTGAAGTTAAAAATAAAATGATAACAGATGAACAAAACAGTACAGTATGCATATACCTCAACACTGGTGACACACTGACAATAGCCAAGGGGTGCAGTTGGAGAGGGCTGATTGAGTCATGCCCACATTCCCACAGTCACCACCTCCTTGACCAGCTTGGTCCAGCTGAGATTTAAAGTACAGTATTTACATGCTTGTTACAGTATACAAGGGAAAGCTTCTATGAATTACAGTATCAGAATAGTAGTGCATTACACTTGCAGGTTCGCCTTACATAATGCAGAACCTCGGTTAATCATGGCATGGATAATCTGGGTTCTACTGTATATACATGTGCACAGAGTCTCTCAATGATTTAGGGTCCAGTGTGAGACCAGCAATAGGGAAGGAGATGATAGTCGCATGGAAGCTAAGCCAAAAGAAACTGAGTAACAGCATCCTTGCTCCACTGCTGAACACGTCTCCTCCCATTCCTTCCACCTCCAAAGAGAGCCATTACCAAAAATCTTATTATATTTCAAATTAGTGATATGTTTTATTTCTCAAAATGCATGGTGGTGTCTCTTCAATGGGTTTAACAAGGTAATCTCCAGGAGTCAAAGACACTAAAGCAGATGCTCTATGAGATTCATTTTAAATTAAGGAATATGGAAGATCCCCTAAAGCAATATTACCTGTAGAGAAGTTTTAAAAATGAAGGATGTCAGTTTAGAATTAGATTTATAGTTGATAACTACAGTCTTTAACAAGACCAAGCTACAGAATAGTTAGTTTTGGGGTAATGACTCCAGTCACTCTGGACTTTCTGGTATTCAAAAGAATACATGGTTAGACTTAAATCTTTGCCATTTTGTGACAAGCCCTGGTCAAATTTGTACATGGATCTTACAACAGTGAGATCCTATCAAAGTGATATAATACAATATTGATTGCAGTAAACAGGTCTTGCATAAAACCTCATTTAATTCAAACGAAAAAATATCAACTGTCATGTATATTTGGCTGCGGTGGGCTGGCGCCCTGCCCGGGGTTTGTTTCCTGCCTTGCGCCCTGTGTTGGCTGGGATTGGCTCCAGCAGACCCCCGTGACCCTGTAGTTAGGATATAGTGGGTTGGATAAAGGATGGATGTATATTTGGAAATATATTTGTTCTTGTTTATGGATTTAGCTACAGTATTGTATTATCATGATATTCTGCTCTGCTTACCCTTTACTTATTTTCTTCAACGATAAGTGTACTCATCAGGTTTGTTATTGGGTTGGTCTACTGTCACACCTTAACATTAACACATACATAGTCATACACATACACAAAGACCCTAACCACAAAAGTGTCATATGAATGACGTGCCACTATGTAGCACTCTAGAGATATTACTTTTGGCCTCCAAGAATATATATTCTAACATACAAAGACTCGACATCCTTTGCTATAGGCCATTTATCAACTAATAAATGTCTTACTTTAACACACTATTCATCATTGGACAGAGCTCTTCGTCCTCAGCCTGATAAACATCTCAGTTCGGACCATATGGCACTTTCTTACTGTTCTTGGTGCTCTAAAGAAGTTGCAGAATAACAGCATGAAGGAAGTGTGGGATGGGATGAAGATCATCACTGGCTGCAGCTCAAAGCGGGGTACCACCATCGAGAGAGACGTGAAGAGAGCAAACCAAATGAACAACTTCTTTAACAGGTTTGACCACCCTAACCCACTCTCACTCTCACCTCGGAGTACTGCACCCTCCACAAATCCTTCTGCTGATACCAGCATAGGAGAGACATCCCCACCCATAATTACAACAGCGCAAGTGATCAGAAAGCTGAGGAAACTTCGTGCCAGCAAAGCAGCGGGTCCAGATGGAGTATCGCCACGACTGCTGAAGGTCTGTGCATCGGAGCTGGGGGGTCCTCTACAGCGCATCTTCAAACTGAGCCTGGAACAGGGGAGAGTCCCGAGGCTTTGGAAAACATCTTGCATCACCCCAGTCCCAAAGGTATCATGTCCTAGTGAGCTGAATGACTTCCGGGCTGTTGCTCTGACATCACATGTGATGAAGACCATGGAGAGGCTGCTGCTTCACCACCTGAGACCACAGGTTCAACACGCCCTCGACCCTCTGCAGTTTGCATATCAGGAGAAGGTGGGAGTGGAGGATGCCATCATCTATATGCTACATCAATCCGTCTCCCACTTGGACAGAGGCAGTGGTGCTGTAAGAATTATGTTTCTAGACTTCTCTAGCGCCTTCAACACAATCCAACCTCTGCTCCTCAGGGACAAGCTGACAGAGATGGGAGTTGATTCATACCTAGTGGCATGGATTGTGGACTATCTTAAAGACAGACCTCAGTATGTGCGTCTTGGGAACTGCACGTCTAACATTGTGGTCAGCAACACAGGAGCGTCACAAGGGACTGTACTTTCTCCGGTCCTGTTCAGCCTATATAGTACATCGGACTTCCAATACAACTCGGAGTCCTGCCATGTGCAAAAGTTCGCTGATGACACTGCTATTGTGGGCTGCATCAGGAGTGGGCAGGAGGAGTATAGGGACCTAATCAATGAGTTTGTTAAATGGTGCGACTCAAACCATCTACACCTGAACACCAGCAAAACCAAGGAGCTGGTGGTGGATTTTAGGAGGCCCAGACCCCTCATGGACCCCGTGATCATCAGAGGTGACTGTGTGCAGATGGTGCAGACCTATAAATACCTGGGAGTGCAGCTGGATGATAAATTAGACTGGACTGCCAATACTGATGCTCTGTGTAAGAAAGGACAGAGCCGGTTATACTTCCTTAGAAGGCTGGCATCCTTCAACATCTGCAATAAGATGCTGCAGATGTTCTATCAGACGGTTGTGGCGAGCACCCTCTTCTACGCGGTGGTGTGCTGGGGAGGCAGCATTAAGAAGAAAGACGCCTCACGCCTGGACAAACTGGTGAGGAAGGCAGGCTCTATTGTTGGCATGGAGCTGGACAGTTTGACATCTGTGGCAGAGCGACGGGCGCTCAGCAGGCTCCTATCAATTATGGAAAATCCACTACATCCACTAAACAATGTCATCTCCAGACAGAAGAGCAGCTTCAGCGACAGACTGCTGTCAATGTCCTGCTCCACTGATAGACTGAGAAGATCGTTCCTCCCCCAAACTATGCGACTCTTCAATTCCACCCGGGGGTGTAAACATTAACATTATACAAAGATATTGTCTGTTTTTTACCTGCATTATTATCAATCTTTAATTTAATATTGTTTTTTTGTATCAGTAAGGTGCTGCTGGAGTATGTGAATTTCTCCTTGGGATTAATAAAGTTATCTATCTATCTATCTATCTATCTATCTATCTATCTATCTATCTATCTATCTATCTATCTATCTATCTATCTATCTATCTATCTATCTATCTATCTATCTATCTATCTATCTATCTATCTATCTATCTATCTATCTAAATATTTACCTTACTATGTCAATCACTCTAAATATGAAGACAATGCATAGAAAGTTAAAAACAACGTGGTATTTATTAAAGAACAATAATACCAGTACAGAAAAGCATTAAAAGAAACATGGATAGCAAAGTGTGGATATATACAGTATATATAGTCTTTAAAAAAAGTTCAAGAAAAGTCAAAGATATCAAAGATAAATGTCCCAGGGTGGTGTTGATTTAGCAACCAATATTCATGAAATTCTTTAGCTGATTATCATATGAAAATGGTCGCACGTCTCTCGCCCTCTTCTGACATCACTTTGTCCTCGCTGTGTCTTCTTCTTCTTCTTCTGATGTTGTCTTTCAGACAAGGCAAATTTATCATAAGATTCCATGTGACATGTCTTCCTTTCTCAGGATGTAAAGCAATTTATTAATTTAGTCCCAGGTGCCCATGCGTTCTCAGGTTGTAGAGTTATCAGATACAGCTTGAAGCCTCAGCATGTCTTCCTTTCCCAAGCTGTAAACCAATTTAGTCCTAGGTGTCCATCTCTTCCCAGGTGATAAAATAATCAATACAGCTTGAGGCATCTCCTGGATTTCTGCTCCATTTAAACAGATGCTACTGTGATTGATACTGGTATAATTCAGGAAAACAGGATGCTTTGATGTCCTGCCTTCTTAAGTGTTAAATTTGTCCATTTAAGTAAAATATTTGTTTTAAAGTGATACAATTTGTTAACTGTCCTTGTAAGATTAATTTATATTTTTGTGTAAGCAAAAAGTAAAATAAAATGTAAAATATAACATTTAAAATCCATGACACTAAAAGTATAAAGTAATATCTAGATTATTATGGGCAAACTGAGAGTCGGTCTGGATTTAAAGAAACATTCACAATGTAAAAATCAATGAGTTCCAGTTAAAATTAATTCTAGAATGTGTCCTGCCAGAATAGTCATAACTCTTCTTTAACAGTATATAACTCAAATGAATACATCTTTGATTATAAAACCCTTCTCTTATCCAAAGCAAATCTAACTACTGTTGTCCTTTGTGTCAACCAACCAAGGGCTAAATTACAGTGGAATCTGAAGAAATCCAGAAACTGACTCATTTTGAAGCAGTCATCTTTGGACAAAGGGTCTGGCTATTTGCTAGAGCAGGGGTTTTTAACCTGAGGTCCGTGGACCCCTAGGGGGCCCATGGGTGGGTTTCAGGGGGTCTGTGAGGGTCAGATAAAAATTAACATTTATATTCACTATACAGCCCGGTACTGTTGATTTAGAGTAGATATAGTAGTAGTAGTAGTAATGGTAGAAAAAAACGTGGTAGTAGTAGATCTGTTTTAATTTACATGAGAGGATTGTATTTCATAATTATAATGGGTGGCCATTACTTTTTGCATACAAAAGGAATTTTTTTTTAGATTGTTTACTTTAAAGTTTAATAATACTTTGTGTATGTCATATATGTATGAGACAATCAAATCTCGATAAATAAAGTACATTACAGTGGGTCCTCAGGTTACAACATCTCGACATATGACGTTTCAAGTTTACAACATTCGCTCACATAAAAACTTAAAAAATTGAGATGTGAGTGTTTTGGTTTATGGCGTTAGTGTCGTACTTACAGACTACATGGGAAAACTAGTTTGGTTGCGTGCAGCGAAAGAATACACAGTAACGTGGCGTATGAGTGAGGGAGGTGGCAAACTAGTTTGGTTTGCGCATGGAGGAAGTGTTCCGTTTGTGTTGCTTTGTTTGGCAAATTTTTTGGCCCTTATCATGGCTCCTAAACGAAAGTCAGAGTCTTCAGATGGCAGTGCTTCAAAGAAGAGGAAAGCCATCACGATGGAAGTGAAATTAGACATTGTAAAGAGATCAGAAGGAATAAAGGTAAGGAATTTTTTTTACACTCATCTTTTGTCATTTTTTCTGTTACTACAGTACAGTGTACAGGACAGCATATTTATCAACAACAACAACAACATTTATTTATATAGCACATTTTCATACAAAAAGTAGCTCAAAGTGCTTTACATAATGAAGAGAAGAAAAATAAAAGACAAAATAAGAAATTAAAATAAGACAACATTAGTTAACATAGAAAGGAGTAAGGTCCGATGGCCAGGGTGGACAGAAAAAACAAAAAAAAACTCCAGAAGGCTGGAGAAAAAAATAAAATCTGTAGGGGTTCCAGGCCACGAGACCGCCCAGTCCCCTCTGGGCAAAATTTATGTCCTTTTCCTTTTTCTGTGGCTTAGTTGTGTTATTATTTTCTAGATTATGATTTTGCAAATGTGTTAGGATAGGTAAGTGACTTAGGCTAGGGTGTGTTTCGACTTACACCAAAAGTCGGGTTACATCACTATTGTATGAACGGAACTGTGTTGTAACCCGAGGACCCCCTGTATATTCATTGAAAAGTTATGTTTATGTGAATATTTCTGGGGAAGGGGGTCCATAGCTTTCATCAGATTCTTAAAGGAGTCCGTGACTCAAAAAAATTTAAGAATCACTGTATTAGCGATTTCCATTATAGAAGTTAGCCTCTCAGTTTGTTGGACCTTATAAGATTATCAGGCAAGTTTGAAAAAAACTAGCATTCTCTAAACATTTCCACATCCAACCCACCTTCTTATTTAAAACCAGTATTTTACTTATAGTTTATTTCCTTTTTGTCATCTTCCTACCCTGATTATGCTGAATGGGTCATTAGAATACAAAAAGGAACACATCCTTGATTCACCGCACTGCAGAGCCTGTTGTGCATTAACTTGGTATAATTTGAAGGATTCTGTAGTAAAAATCTGTATGCTCCTTCTCTTTTATGCTAATTTCATTTGAAATGTCCCAACAAACCTTTTGTTTCAAATTCTGGACTTTAGGAGATTTGTAAAATCATGATCTTTGTGATTTTTTTTAAACTGTTGCATTTTGTTCATAATATTCATTATTATGTTATTCCTTTTGAATTTTACACTTGTTACTAACCACAATTTTTTTTTCAATATTTGCCAGTTTCTATGGTAGGCACCATCTTATTTAAGAACAAGAAAATAATGAACTTTGTTGTTTAAATATTATGACAGCAAATAAAACCTTAAAATAATTAATTAAAGATTTCTGAATGTTCTTGTTCCCAACTTGCAGTTATGGTTTTATCATCGACATTTGATCTTGCTCATTTAATAATTCTGATTCCATTTTCAGCGATTCCAAATCTCTGTGACTCAGTTTTCTAATCAGTGAATAATGTTTATTTTTGAAAAAAGAATTCATTGGTCACAGGAAGGAGAAAGCTGAAAATTTACAGAACAAAAAAAAATTCACTGGTAAAGGGTACGAAGGTCTGCAGAATTAATTCAGACAGCCTGAGTAAAGAATAAAGATGCATTTTAAATCTGAAAAGGCAATCTAAAAAAATGAAGAAAATTACAGTGAATTACCTCATTCTACAGTATCTACCTCACACAATTGTAACTGTATTTGACTTGTCCATCATACACCATGTTTTTATACTTTATGCTGCCTCTGTTACTTATTCTGCTACTTATTATTTATTTTTATCTTTATACGCTGGTTTTGTCCTTTGGTGTGGACAGTAAAGAAAGAATTTAATTGTACAGGGAAAAGTGTTTCCTTACTGTGCACATGACAATAAACTTTGAACTTGAAGTTAATCTTAAGTAAAGGATCTGTTTGTATTTCCATGAACAAAATGATACTTTTATTTACTTTATACAGCATTTGTTGGAGGTCCACTGACAATTTTTCAAGATCCCACTGTGGTGGTTCGTTGACTCATTATTATCTTCTAGTCCACATAGTTCTGTAACCAATTAATTTTTAATTTATATCTAAATTATTTACATAGCAGAAAATCCAGCACTTTTTCCTGAAGGACCCCCGGGTCTAACAACACCTAATTAGGAAAAAAAACCATCTTAGCGTTAATTGTTGTTATCAATTTTTAAGACTGTTCTCCAACCAGCTGCATGATAACATTAAGTCCCTTATTTGACTTTTGTCGACTATACCAAAATGTTTAGAATAATTTAAGATGTCATATACCTTACCTTTAGCATAATTACAATACAATTCACTGTCACTTTTATCAATATTAAATTAATATGGCTGAAAAACAGTGCCTGTCTTACACCGAGTAGTTTAGCAGTCTTTAGGTACATTACGTGTTATGATCTATGAAGAAAAGGAAATGCGACCCTCCAGGAAATACTTCTGCATTTCTGAAGTCAATTTAATCACTAATAACTCCTGGTTACATCAGAATTCCAGATATCCCAAGTATTTCAGAAATCAATGTCTCCTCTCAAAACAAACATCCACTCTCAATTTTTTGTATTTACAACATCCCTTTGTCTGAAAAATTGTAAGAAAATTCATTGGCTAATAGAGATGGGACTTTCTCCTAAAATCAGTTTTTCATAAAATAAATTGAGATTTAGTAAGGTTTAGTAACTATAGTGTGAGTAATGCATAAAATATCTGACATTCTGAAAAGAGAACAGAGATTTGATTAAATTTACTTTTCTCCAATTTGACAATTAAAAATATACTTTTCTTAATTGAGAGAGAACTTCGCTTATGTGTGCAACGTATGTTTTAATCTGGAGAAAAGATAAGAATGTCATCTATAATATTAAAAAAATAATATTTCATAGATTTCCTTCTGACCTTAAGACGTTTAAAGTTTCTTTAGATAATGGAACAATAGGCAATAACCTAATTGGCACAATTTTAGTTCTGAAGTGGTGGCTATTCTAAAGATTTCTGCTTGCATACACTCCTAGAGTAAAACTGACTGCACAACAAACTTTAACTGGGATTGTTTGTAATATTTGGTAATACAATTCAGAAATCAAATTTCACCTAAAGACTATAAATTGTCAGAGTGATTTTGGGATAATGATCAATAGGCCAATACTTACCAGCAGCAAACAATATTAAAATGTCAATGAAAAAAAGTGTCAGGTTTCTCATGTAATGTAATTAAAGTGTCAATTATCCAATTGTATGCTCACAATATATAAAATACGTACATTTTTGCTAATACATTGTTAAATAAATATTCCTAGAAAATCAAAGTGGTGCACAGAAAAGAAGTGTGTTCAAATGGAATTTCACAGAGTTTTTTTACATATGGATGTGAGCCCCCACTGAAGCCTGTCCCTGCCATCAACATATACATCACGGGTAAGTAACAGATAAAATAATTTTCATGTTTGGATGGAATATTATTTTTACCAAGAAAATCCCCAAATCACTCTTGGGAAATCTAAATTGGTGACATGACAAACCCTGTAGTAATTTCAAATGATATAGTTTGATGATCAATAAAAGTAAATTCAATCAAACCGCCATCAACACTTTACATTTTTATTTTGTATTTTGAAGAATAAGTGATTAGACAGTATTGACAAACCAAGGTAAAACTGAGAAAATTCTCTCCAGCACTATTGAACTTAGGAACCCTGGCATAAGGTGGCCATTTCAATGTTCCTGTAGCTTAGAGCAAGTGTTTCTCAAATAGGGACTCCTATTTCAATATTTTTGTATCTTACCTAGTGGTTATCTATATAAACATTTGCTTCTGTTTCTGGGCTCTTTACCGCAAGGAATCCATTGGCTATATTTATTCTTGAAATATATGTCTGGTTTTGATTTTGATTTTTGTTTTGGGCCATTTTATGGCCACCATTTTAACAGCAGCAATGTTCATTACTGTTGCTAGGACCATCCTTGATTTGACATGTCCCCAGAGGTCGTGACCCCGTCAATCAAGACACCACGAGGTAAAAGGTCATCTAAGGCTTTACTTCCTCATCCGACTACACAGATTCCTTTTGAAATAATTTAATTGATTTGTTTCTCTGGGTTTTTAAACTTCTTACTTCAAATTTGTCTCGCAATTCTTGCCTTTGGCCTGGTCCTTTTCTTCCAGTCACTCTCTGAAATCTCGTACCTGCTGGGGATAACACTAACCTCTTTTCCATTTCCACCCTTAGAGTGGGACACGTGGCATCACTTCAACTCATCCTATTTTGGACCCACCCCTTCCCAGTTAGATAGTATTTAAATCACATCACCACTAGAAGTTGCCATTCATTATAGGACCAGCTTCCTAGGAGAACTTAACTCCCTGAAGAAGCCTTACTTTTGTGCCAAATGGCGACTTGGCAAAAACTGAATCCTGGACATTAAACAGGGCATCCTCTGGGCATCCGAACCCTTTATATGTCTGTTTCTGATCAATTTAAGAAACATTTGCCCATTTTGTAAACATTGTTTATTCAAGCTTTAATAGCTTGGAGAATACTTTTTAAACATGTTTAGTTTTGCTTTGGCTTCCTATGATCTACATGCTGGAAAAGCTGCATTTTAAGACATTGGCGGGACAATAAATTCTGTATAATCTACTTCTTTTGCATTTCCAGAACTAGAACACTGCATCCTGTCTGATGGTATGCACAGTTTGTTCTATTAAATTTGTACAGAGTGGCCATAAAAGAATGAAACCATTTAAATGTATTATATTCAATGGCAAATTCAAGACACTGCAAGGCTTTCATGGAAATACAAACATTTTAACAGCATGTGCTGTATGTTCATGGAGTATCTTGCACACCAATAAAGCTCTCCTTTTGCAATGCAACACAGGGTTAAACAAACAGAAATGCTGGCCCAGCTATGCTGAACTGTTTTATGTACAGGTACAGAAACAAAACTGTCAACGCTGAAATAATCCATGACAAGAACTGCCTACAAAGAGAAAACCAGCACTGCTGTAGCAGTCACCGTACCACAAATGATTGGCAGAATTGAAAAAAAGACAGCATTGCTTTGAAGTGTGAAATATGAAAGGTGCCTGTATTTATAGTCACAAGGAATGAAAAATTTTTTTAATAATGTTCTTATCAGAATCAGAATCAGAATCAGCTTTATTGGCCAAGTATATGTACACATACAAGGAATTGGACTCCGGTTTTACCTAGTATTGTCCCTGATGCTGTGAGATTGACTTAAGTGTTCATGAGAGTGATGGCCTGAGGAAAGAAACTGTTCACATGTCTGGTAGTTTTGGCGTACAGTGCTCTGTAACGCCTACCAGAGGGAAGAAGTTGAAAAAGGTTGTAACCAGGGTGTGATGGGTCTGCAATGATGTTTTCTGCCCGTTTCCTGACTCAAGATCTGTATAAGTCTTGAATGGAGGGCAGATCAACACCAATGATTTTTTCTGCAATCCTGACTGTCCGTTGAAGTCTGTTCCTGTCCTGTTTTGTGGCTGAGCCAAACCAGACTGTGATAGATGAACAGAGAACAGACTGGATTACTGCAGAGTAAAATTGGATGAGCAGCTCCTGAGGCAGGTTGAACTTCCTCATCTTAAAAATGACAGTGTTTCACTTAGCATTTACTGGATTTTAAAGTGTGGAAATGGTTCAGTACCTTTGGAGCAGATGTAAATGAATGTTACAGTATGAAAGAGAAGCAATTACAGTGGGATGATTAACTTATATATTTTTTAAACTATTTACAGAAAACACCCAGAAAATGATACTTTCAGATTGTCACGTATGGTATATGACTATGACCTATTGGAATGCTTGTCCTTCTATCTTATTTATCATGGATATCAAAATGGTGCAGTCACGTTTGTGCTCAAAATTGTAATCCCAGATGAAAACAGATCTTAATCTTCTTTAACCTTTGGAGACCTTTAGGCATGTTTATCATTTCTTTGTCAGTACATATTAAGACTGGTCACATTAAATTACGGGTATATGAAGACTTTGTTTATTTAATAACTTACCATGCACGTAATGCCCTACACAATAAAGAATATCTGCAGATAATCGGAAGTCATTCATTTGATAAGTAAAGATATGAAAATGCCGTGTCCATGTGCAGCACACGTACAGTAAGAAAAGCTTCAGCCAACCTAACAGCATTTCATTAGCTCAGATGTTAGTTAACATAGGCAGGGAGGCACAGAAAACAGAGATATCAACTGTTATTGTATTTGATTTTACAGGGCTGGTCATAAATAGGAATGTGTCAAGGAACTAGAAGGAAAAAGCAAATAAAGATAAGCGTGAAAAGCAAACATGGGCAAGCGAGCAGACCAGTGTGCCATCAGGATCTAAGCAAGCAATGGGCGCCAAAGCTAATATAACAATGGAAGCTACATTGTACAACTGATGATAAATATATAATAGTGTGGAGTGCAGAGGGAGAGGTTATGCATGCAGCAGAAGGTGTCAGCTTATCAGTTCTGCATTGTAGGAGTGACATTTTAAAACATCAGAAGTGATTATTAGGATTTCCTCCACCTACCTGAAATGGAATAAGCAGGTTTCATAGCCGGTGTGTGGACAGATTGTCCTGCACATTATGCTGGAGTAGGGGGAGAGCTGGGTCTTCAAATTCCTACCTAAACACTATAAAAGAACGAATGTTAAGCAAATAAAATTAAATGGTGGCAAACAGTAAAGCATGATCTGAGAAAAACTGAAAATTATTTTTTGGACAGCGTATCAGTTTAATGTATTAAGAAAAATCTTGAGAGGACCGAAAAGAAAAGCACAAAATTTGAACATCATTAAAAAGTTACATCAAATATAACCAAGAGAAAGGCCCGCTCATTCAAATCAATTTAACATGTAGGTCAATTATTTTTTTTTAGACAAGCTATTGCTGATGTGCATTTAAACATAGAGAGATAATTCTGCTAAAAGATGGAAGGTGCTTTTGTGGCATGTTCACTTTTTTGAACTCTTGATGCATGTCCAGGAATTTGAGCTTCCATGAATATGACTTCATGTGACCCAATCTGTTAATAGTATGCAGTATACAAAATCAGGGAAGGATCCCAAGTACACCGGCCACTAGGACTGTCAAGATATTGCAATCCCCCTCCTGACAGAACCAACCTATAATGTTGAATATAAGTGAATTTTTCAATCAAATACCAAAGATTATTTGTATCTATAAGATATTAAAAATAATAAAACGATTTAATTATTCTAGCTGAACTGATAACAGATCAAGTTGGGGAGCATGCACTGGTACAGCGTGTTGCCGTGAAACAGTTTTGGATCCCGGTTGGCAACTCCCCAGGCAGACACACAGGCCAGTTCCTCGGAAATGACCATCTATCTGCCACAGCCAAGTGTTACGTGGGCATCCACTTGGCCTGGTACAGCCGCTCAGGTCCTCAACAATGAGGATCCTGTGAGCCGGATCTCGCTCGGGGAATCGCGCTACATGGCTGTAGTGATAATGCTTCTTCACAATGCAGGTAATGTGCCTCATTCTGGACCCACAACCACTGAACCCCATAACCCTGCCCAACACCCAGTCCATGCAAGCACTGAACAAGATAGGAATAAGAACACATTCCAATACCAGTGTACAGGCTGGCAATGACATCCAGCAACTTTGGGGGTATCCCGCAAAGTCTCAGGAAGTCCCACAGGGCAGCTCGATCAAATTAGATGAATACTTTTTACGAAAATCGACTAGGGCTGCAAAGAAACTCCAATATTATATTTGTGTTTGCACTCAATGAGAACCCTCAGTGCCAGGATGCAGTTGATGGTAGATTTCTTAGGCAATAGCTGGTAGGTAAGCAAGTGATCATGGATCCCATTGAGGATGAGCCTAGCAAGGATCTTACCCAGTCCTTCCCTTTCCAGATAGGGACGACAAGTCAAATTTTCCAGTCAGTTGGGATGATACTCATCTCCCAAATGGAAGCAAGTATTGCTTGCAATGCCAGGAGGACAGCGATACCACCAGCCTGGAGAAGTTCACCCTGGATATCACAGATCCCTGCAGCCTTCCCTACCCTTCGGTGGTTCACCACCTGTGCAATCTTAGTGAGATTGGGTAGTTCATAGCTACTGGACATAAGTTGGATCTTCAGAGTAGCAACAACAAGTGGGAGGTCTGAATTCACAAACTGGGCACTTCTGTAGACCATAAAGTTCTGTAGTAGCCGCCAGGGTCTGCCCACAAGGATGTGACCGATCTTCACCGCACCACCAGTATTAGAGTACCAAGTCCAATGATGTGGGTCAGAGTGCTGGAAAAAGGATCAAGTGATCTGTAGCCTCTGACCTTTTGCAAAGTCAAAGAACATTCATCAAGATCACCAGATTCAAGTCACCCATGACCAGAGGAGTGTCACTTCATGGACACCCATCAACCACCTCACAGAGACAGTCACTCACCGTGATCACAGTATACACTGATACAATAGGCAAGGAACTCAGACAGTGTCTTAACCTGAGTCTAATAATACACTCATCGAAAGCAGTGACATTGGACACCATCATAAAGAATCGATCCACCACAGTAAGAGCTGCTCCCTGAGTATGACAGCCATCAGAGCGACCAGACCAAAAAAGGGGTACCCACCTACAGAGATCTGGCAAGTCCCAGGTCAGTGTTCCTCAGAGAGTACTGCCACTGAAATGAAGAGTTTATGAAGCTCCTCCACCAGGAAAGGAAGATGGTCATCATTCTGGAGAGACAAGATGTTCCACGCGCCTACACAGATAAGTCAGTTCAAATTAGGACCCAAGTGCTGCCGTGCAGTGGGCGACACCACAGCACCACACCAGTTCCAATCCCCAACAGGCCTGACCCCATTGGCTCTCCAGCAATTTTGATTCTTCCAGGGATGAACCTCCAGAGGGGTTTCCCCATAGCCTTCATAATGTGATCAGCTTTCCCGTGGACAGCTGCACCTGAGTTACTTCGGGGGAGAGCTGAAAGGAGTTTTGCCTGCCGTTTAGGAGCTGCGTTAAGTTTTTATGGTGGCCAATCCTGCCACCAACCCCCAAGTTTTCCCTGCAAGGTGGAGGACTGTTTGCAGAGCCGGATGCAGTTTAACATTATACCCAGGACAGAGCAGATAACACATACTACATAATTTACACAATGACTTTGGTTGGTTCAGCTTCAAAGACTAAGCTGGTTTTATTTTAATGAGGGATCCTCCTTGAAATCTGGGCCCCTAGGCCTGTCTGAGAATCTAGGTATGTATAAAATAGTCACTACTTGTCAGAATATCATGTCACACTTGTGCGTCAGAGGGTCACCCTTCAAGTTCTTCCCAGGTATATAGTAGTTCCACCGTGGCCCGAGACGGGGCACTGCCACTAACTATGTTGTCTTCCGCCCCGTGAGAGCAGCTGACACTCCCCCTTCTGGTCCGTGGGCCATAAAAGCACGACCACCTAGAAGATAATTCGTAATAATTCTTTGCATTTATATAGCACTTTTCTCACTACTCAAAGCGCTCAGCAATTGCATGTTAAGGGCCTTGCTCAAGGGCCCAACAGAGCAGAGTCCATATTGGCATTTACGGGATTTGAACCGCCAACCTTCCGATTGCCAGTGCAGATCCCTAGATTCAGAGCCACCACTCTGCCATCAAGATGGCATCAAGGTTATTATAGTTTTGCTTTTTTATATTAGTTTTTATTTCTATATTTTTTCTGACCTTACTTGGAAATTCAGTTTAGTTTTAGTTCTCCTTCATCATGTATTTTTAATTTTAGTTTACTTTTTATTTCACAAAGACATTTCTATTTTATTTTTATATATATTAGTTTCAGTTTTAGTTTTAGTAATTATGGCATGGAGCGCCTATGGAGTTAGTTTTGTGTCACAATCAGACAGAACTGTACACTTAACAGATTTGGATATTGGAGTTTAATGTTAGTGGAAGCTTACTACACTGCCTGGTTTATTATCAGGTTTTGTTTTTGTCTGATAAAAACAAGTATAATCAAAACTAGACACTGAATATGAACAATTTTACACAATTTTATAATTTTTAAAATATTTTCTCATGAAAATCACAGGGGCTTAGGAAGAACAGGGCTCTTAGACTTAAAACCTAGCTGTATTGAGGGAAACAAAGAACAACAAGCATGTAGTGTCAAGGTTGGAGGCAGTGAGTTTTAAATAGACCACCATAAAGGACTGTAAACCCATAATGAGCAGAGCACAAGCAGGTAATTGGAGTACGGACAGGCATAAAACAACAGAGACACCGTCTAAGATTAAGAACAACATATACATTATCTAAACCTGTTTATCCAGAGTAGGATTGCAGGAAATCTGGAGCCTACCGCAGCAGATTTGGATGCAAGGCAGGAAAAATCCCTGGTATGCAATATGTATGATAAGGCTGATGTTAAGAACAAAAAGAATATGATATTTCAACTATCTATTTTGAGAGAGAGAGAGAAAAACATTGAAAAAAGGGAGGCAAATATTTTAAAATATAATTCTGCTAGTGGATTACTTTCACAATATCAGGTATTTTGAGTTGTGAATATGAACTAAAAAAGATAAATTAATAAATATGGGATAAATAAAAAAAACCATTACAGTGTAGTATGTTTAGTTTTTCATCACTTGTCAAACTCTCTACCTTTGTTTGTATCACTTCGTTGTTAAACGATGTTTTTAAAGCAAAAGTGATTGGTCAGCAACAATATGCCGAACTTGTATGATGACCTAGTCAGTCACTCGATCAGTGCCGTTTTATTTTCAAAAACCGGGAGTTCTTTCCCCTCGACTTTCTTGTATACTCAGATATGGGGATGGATATTTGAGGAGTAAACCGCAAGACAATGATTATATTTTTATATTATGTACATTAAGGAACCATCAACAACAAATCAAATTAATAATATATTGAACAATTATTATAAAAATAAAGTTGAAGAAATCAGATTCTGCAGCTGTATAAATAAAAATAAAAAAATCGAGCATGTGTTCAGGTAAAGTACCACTTCCGGGTGATGGATTTGGCCCAAAAGTTAATACAGATCTATAATTGTGGTGTAACAACCACATGCCGAATTTCATCCATCTAACTAGTTGCGTTTTTGAGTTATCTTGTTTACACACACACAGACACACACACACGCGCACATAGGCTACAACTCCAAACAACAGTATTGTTGGACATTGGTTAGTCTGTAACGTCAAGATTCATCAAAATATCGAGGTCGAATTTTTTCATGATTACTATACTTCTCTATATTTCGTATATGAGAAAGCAAAAACGATTTCTCCTGTACAAAGTGGCAGGTGAATTGCTGTCAACAAAAAGCAGACACCTGAGAAATAAACTGAAACGTTACTCACTCGTGATTTTTCTGTTCATATGGTAAACGTTTTGTTGACCAGCACATTCTGATTTCTGCCGTTTGAATTACATCTTGATATATAACAAGCACAAAGAAAGGCGGCACGCATATCACTTTCTATTTCTCACGCACTTATTTCTTTACGCACCCGCACTCAGCTTGCTCTGTCACCGCAAATGCTGTGTGAACAGCCGCCCTCCGTCACCAGCCGCCATTCACTCGATAAAAATATGCGGGCGGCTCGTGGTGGACGACTTTCTGTTTTAGAGAAAACTTACAAGGGTTAAAGACTAACGGCAAGAATATTCATTCAAAACCGAAAACTAAAAATATTTTAGTAAATTATTATTTTATTTCAGTTAGTCTTTCCAGCTACTTTTTGGTTTTGTTTAGTTTTAGTTTTTCATTTCGGTTTTGTTAATTATTTTATTTCAGTTTACAAAAATATTTTTTTAATAATAGTTTCAGTTTTGATTTTAGTTTTCATTAACTATAATAACCTTGGATGGCATCACTTCATGACTGAGCAACCATAGAGACAGCCTGTTACCTAGCAATGAGACTGCTTTGTCCCCAAGTTTACAAGAGGCTATCATTTGTTGTAATTCTGATTGTATCGTGTGTTTGCTTTGTTTGAGTTTGTTTGAAAGTAATCATGGATAGCCATGTTGGCACCCCAACATTTATTTTGTCAAGACCTGTCATTCTCTTGGATGACCACAACCCCCATGTCCATTACAGAGGTATATTTTCTTTATGAAAAAGTACAAGGCACAAAAAATGAAAAAAGGATACAAGGCATTTCCTTTTTGGCCAGAACAAGCTGATTACCATTCAAGCATTCTTATAATAAGACATTCAGTTTCAATCATTTTCTCCAAATCTTTTTGCATTTTTTTTAAAGGCAGCAGATTTTTAAAATAACTTTTGGAGTGAAGATTTCAGATATGGTCTAAAATTCCAGCACTAACCCTTTTCCTAATCAGTGACCAGATTTCACTGCTAATTAACTTCTTTTCCTTCATTTTAATAGCCCTGTTTTTAAAGATTCAGTCCTCTGAATTGATTCTTTTCATTAAAAATGACAACCAAACAGAAATGAGACATGAAATGAGCCAACCGATGACCAGCCAAATTGAGGCTTCAAACTCCAACCAATTTCACTACAACCAGTTTCTTAATGAGAAGCCAGTTCTTAGTGTTAATTAAACCCATTACTTAATGCCATGGTTTGTTGCTGCTCTTATTCTGCCACAGCAGGCATTTCCAAAACTGTTGATTTCCTGTTTTTTCATGGTCACTCGTCAAAATGTTTTGGTGACCTGAGAGATCAGCCTTACTGAGACATACACCTTTCTCTATTTTCAGATACTGTGTGATGGGCACAGGCTAGCTGGTCATGCAGTGGCTCATTTTGTTTCTCATTATTGTTTGGCTGCTAATTAAGGAAAAAGAAACAGCTAAGGGGTCTGAGTCAAGTTAATTAAGACTAAGGCAAAAGAAGTTAATTAGCAGCAAAAACTGGTCACTAATTAAGGAGATGGTTAGAATAAAAACCTGCAGCCCTCCAGGACTAGAGTTGGACACCCCTGCACTAGCCGTTTTGCCACATTATTGTCTTTCTTTATTGATCTTTATTCAGGATACAAGTAATCTATATATATAAAAATGGAATGGGTGGGTCGTCGGGTGGGCCTTTTTTTCATTCCGTCGTTTTTTCGACGTTTTGAAAATGTAGAATGATTATTTGATTTTTTTGTTTTTATTGATCGTGTCTATGTAGCCGCCGTCGTAATAAAGTATCGCTAAAATCGTCATTTATCGTAATTTATTTTTGACGTATAACGTCGCCGTCGTCGAGGTCAGTGATACCAGTGCAAAAAATCTGCTTACGGTTGAAAGACACGCCCTACTCACTGGACAGTTAAAAACACCAATCAAACTAACGATGACATCAAGTATTACCCAATCAAAAGTAGGAAAGGAGGCATCTTCATAAAATGCGTGTGGGATGATTTGCATGAGACGCTGCTTTAAAAAAAAAATGATAAAAAAAATACGGGATAAATCCCATCCAGTATTGATTCAAAACGGGACGCGCAATTTCATTCTCAAACGCGGCACGATTCCGTATTTTAAAGGACGGGTGGCAACCCTACAGTGCCAGGTAACCACCCATACAATCACATTGTGATTCACACTAGGAATGCAATGAATGTAATTACCCCGATCTACATACAAGGCGAAAGTCTTGCAACATTCAAAGATGATGGTTTGGGATAAGTACACCATACAACATAAAAGAGCTTATGAAGCCTTGAACCGAAAAAAGCAACATCTCAGAGATCGTAAAAAAAAAAATAGGAGCTAATGTCGTTTTACTCGCTGTAGATTTTAGTCAAACATTACCAGTTATTTCACGAGGGAGACCAGCACATCAACTCAACGCGTGTTTAAAATCCATGCTTCTCCCACGCTCGGTTATATGTCGCGTGTTCTCGGGTAGGTGCACCAAAAAATGTATACATTTAAGCATGTAATGGGCAAACAAAAAATGAGGTATACCCGAAGGCACAGCAGTAGTACTTAATGTAACTTTACTTCTTAAATGTTAATGTTTTACTGTTTAATAATTTATACGCTTCTTATATGTTGTTCAAATTCTTTTATCAAAATACCACTGACAGCGCAATGCACGATAACATCGAGTGAATACACCATACGCATCCGCCCACGGCTGCCCTGCTGTGCGCAGATAGGACTTGATTGTACAATAAAATAAAATAAAGATAAAAAGACTAAAACAATCATCACCCATAAAGCGGATAGTAGACGTGACGTACTATATGTGTACCACATTTCAAGTGTATAGGTGCAACGGTTTGCGAGCTACAGGTCATTTAAAATCCTGGACAGACACACAAATTGCCACGGTAGCAAATTACAGAAGAAGATTTTACTGTTTAATAATTTATATTTATATGAAATGTGCTTCTTATATATTACTTCATATTCTCATATGATAATGATGTTAATCTTTTCTTTTTAATGATTGTTAACACGCATAATGTTTGTAAAATCATTCTGCACATGCATAACTGTTTGACCAATTAGGTTCGCTTCTGTATATATGAAGCTGTTTGATCGATTAGGTTTGCTTTTGTATTTATGTAACTGTTTGACCAATTAGGTTTGCTTATGTATATAGATTAGCTGTTTGTCCGATTAGGTTCGCTTCTGTATATATGAAGCTGTTTGTCCGATTAGGTTCGGTTTTTTTATATATGTAACTGTTTGACCGATTAGGTTTACTTTGGTATATATGTAAGTGTTTGACCGATTAGGTTACTTCTGCCCCGGGCAACGCCGGGTATATACAGCTCGTTTAAAATAAAACTGCTACAATCCTGAGTTGAGCCAAATACAGTGATGATCATCTGGCTCAGTTAACTGACTTCCTGTCAAATACAGAAGCCTTTGTATCAAATTATATCAGTTTACAAACCTATCAACACTAACACACAATAATTCCTGTTTATGACTCTTGCCATTTATGTCTGTAAAGGCTATGTCACATTACACAACTTTTCCAGCAATTTTCATTCCTAGCCTTCATTTACATGATTTTAATGAGTCAGAGGCAGTTGGTGGTATGCTCCTGACAAGCCGGATGCCTAATGTAACTCCTTAACCACTATATCCTGTTAGCCCATGACTTGCTCTTGATTTTGCCTTTAGTCATATTGGCATCTGTGTGTGCATGAGACCAGAAAACCAGTGATTTCTCATCCGGAAGTACAATTAATTTACTGTGATAATAAGGAATGAGGACTTCACAAATTGAAGAGTAGTTTGTATTTCTGATGTCTCATCTTTTACATACCACAACTGAATGGAAAAAAAAGGGCAGAGATTATTGCTGAACTTGGCGTACCTTTTAAACTATAGTACAGCGCTGTCAGTAAATGTGACATGGGCTGTGATTTTCAGTCATTTAAATTGACATGCATCATGATCAGCAGCTGCGGTCAGCATACAGCATAGAAGCTGTGTAATGTGAGATTTTTCTGATGTTGCCCTTCTGTTTGTTTAATAGTTTCACTACTAAAAGATTAGCTAATATTTTTTTCAGTTTTGTGATTCCTTCTCTATGGAATATCCTGATAATGTACTGTATGTTTCTGAGTTTCTTTAGCTATTATTTTTAACTTAAAGTCTAGAATCTCCTTTTTCAGCTGTAATTCTTGAGGTGTTCTGTTAGAATCAGCAATAAACTGAATCTGATATTTCTATAGGGAATACTGACTCTTGCAACTCTGAACTGAATTAAGCCAGTTTGAAAATAAATGTATGAATGGATAGATGGAATATTCTTACCCTTGATACTGTGTCTTTCCTATGCTACCTCTAGTAGCATCTGTCAGTGCTGCTTTCATGTCGCATGATCAGCTGGAAGATAAACTTCTAGGAGCACATCAGTGAAGTTTCTAAAAAATCAGAAAAAGAGTTTGGGGTGAACGTTCACTAGCAGGAGGAGTAAGCCAAGATCAAGAGAAACCGAAGAATAGAAATGTTTGGTGCTTCTGTGAGCATTAAATGGGTTAGCCACATACTTAGTTCAAATGTTTTCAGTTCATTTTCAGTGCTCTTCATTGAGTAAAGTCTCAGAAAGATTACACAGATACACAAATGTAAACCTTTAAGTGCAATAAGTTGTCACGCATACAAGTTGGAAGATCACTTTCCAGGTTTATCAGATGTAAGGGATACCACCCCAGGGTGCATTCGGTAACATTGTTGTCTCTTTTGTCACCCACAACAGCGTGAAGATGTCCACTTAGGGCAATTGACACCACCCCCAATTGGCCAGAGGACTATTAAAGAGCAGACGCCTCAGAGAATGGGGTCTCATGTTGGACCCAAACTGTGAAGAGCACAGAGCTCCCAAAGATGACCCGCTGATTCTTGTTAGTTTCTGATTCTGATTAGTTTGCTTAGGTTATCTGTATATGTTCTTTTTGTTTGAATTAATTTATGTTTGGATTAAAAAAGGTGACCACAACATTTTGGGTGTCCTTCCAATCATCCACAATGTGTTATGACACCATAAGCTGCACAGAGAAAAGGAGAGAAGGACCAGAAAGAAAGGGTAAACAGATGCCCTAACAAACATCAGGGAAACTGACCACAACCAAGACTAAAGGGAGATGACAACTCAAAGAAGCAAGGCACACAGATTTCTAAACCAAAATTTATATTGGAACACTCACAAAGCTTATACAATAAATTATCCACAAAATGAGTCATTATTTCATTCATAATGGAGATCTTTTATATTGTCACAGGAATGATAATGGTATGCATTCCTAGCAACCTTGTGCTGTATATAGCAATGGAGCCACAAAATATTGTGTTGGAGTAAAATAAAAATAACAATGTTAAATAATAAACGTTTTAACTTTTAAACTTAGCAAAAATAAGGGATTCCATTATGCTACTATAAATGGATTCTTTGCAGGATAAATATAATTCCAAATGATCTCATGAAAGTATGTAAACCTAATGAAATTTGCATATATAAACACTATTATAAAGGTAAATACACATTTAAACAGAAATCAATTTCACTGATTATATGGGAAAAAAATGAACTTATTGTAAATTCTTGTTAACACTGGGATTGAGAGTCAAACAAAAACTCCACCCAATTCTGAAGAAAACAATTTTTAGAGCTCTGTGGAAATTAACAATGGAAGAGGTTACCATGAGTGTATACCAGGAAGAACGATAAAATACAATAGACTTGGTAACACTTCATGATGATTGCAAATTTTCAATTTTTGAACAAATATTTAACATATATAGTTATAGAATGAATCAACTGGCAGTTCTAATCTGGGCATGCTAGTCTAAAGTAATGGGTCTTTAGCCAGGATTTAAATGCTCAGATCATTGGGGCAGCCCTAACACAAGCCAGCAGATCAACCCACAGATTTGTGACCCTGTCACTAAAAGTATTGCCTCAAGCATTAGTATTATTTATCCTTGGAGTTTTTATAAGGCTTGCTTCTTGCAAGTGAAATGTACAATGTGGGATGAATGAATTTGCATGCTTTGGTGAGTGAATGTGTTTGCCAATGATGAGACAAATGAGTCGCAAAAAGGTCTGGGACAGCCACCCATAAAATTTTTCCAGGCTGCAAAAGAGTTGAGTAAAGAGTACATATGTGTACAGATTTGAGTCCAAAACAGAACTGTCTTGTTGAGGCAAAGATGTCAGTTTTAAAGCAGAAGATAGGAAGTGACGTCATCAGATCCGGAACCAGAAGTGCTGTCGTTAAACCCTGAACTGGAAGTGACGTCATCGGGACCAGGAAGAATTTCCTGTAATCGGTCTGTAGTGAAAAGAGAGATAGGATCAGTACACTCTCCCACCCCCTGGTCTGGCATGGAATTACCCTCACTCAGGCCCTTTAGCTGCCTCCCATGCACACATATGTGACAGTGTCTAAACAAATGAAAAAGTATGCATATGAAAATAATGATTTTGCTATGGCTCTTATCTGTAAAAAAGCATAAAGTCTTAAGAAAAATAGTGACATGGTTGCTCTTCATGTTCATGCTAGTTCTAGTAATGATCGTGAATTAACTGAAATCTTCAAAAAGAATGCTGAATAAAGTATTACGGTATCCGAACATATTGTGTGAGTATTTATGAAGGCAAACCCAGCATTTTATTTGTGCAATTTTGAGTTATCCTCCAATATCTTTCCTATACAAACTTTACTTCTTCATATACTCTTTTGATACAGTTAGGACAATTATGTGCCTTGTCTAAGTGTGAAATAACTACAACAGTGTGTTGTACATTGACTATATTTATTTACACATGTGTATGTTTTTACAGAGAAATGCCTTCTCCTTTTCATATAACAGTTTCATTTATTGATGTCTGTCCTGAAGCAAAGTCAGCCTTACAAATAGATAATGGCACCTTCTGTCAATCTTGCATTAAACTGATCATCAAAAGATCTTTCTGAGTTTCTACAGCCCTGACATAAACCCTTTCCCACGGCTACTTGTACAAAAGGGAGTGTTGGTTCAACCCTAAGTACTAAGAAAAATAATTTTCAGTTAAAAATTAATTTTCTGTGACACAGATTAGGTACACTGAATCCCACAAACAATATCTGGGAGGTTGTTTTCTGCCTCTCATTAGATAAGACAACTGTGGGTAAAGACCAGCCTTGTTTAAAATGACCATTAATTTAAAGCATTTTCTTAAAATTGACAGACGAAATTGCTGTCTAAATATTGAAATGAGGGATTACTGCTTTCACAGATTATTATTTAACTACTATTGACAACCTTTACTTTCTCACAGTGGGCTGGTGTTCATAATAACTCGCTCGTAAGAGAAGTCATTTGTGAACAATAATTCTAACTACCTACTTTTCCTTCAGCAAGCTGGTGTGTTGTTTTTCACTGCAGTGTCACAGATCCATTGTCCTGGGTTCAAATCCAATTTCCTGTGTGGAATTTACACATTATCTCTGTGTGCTTGTTTGTTTTTCATAGGACGCTTGTGTTTCTTAAAAATTGTGCATGTTTGAAAAAATGTAAGTGTCATGTAGTAGTAGTAGAAGTAATTATCAGATGTACAAAATATGTCAAAATTCGTACTTGCAAAATGTTGCCATTTTCTGGTGCTACGATAAACAAGAAGGTATTTAATACAATACATAATTACATTTTATTTCGTAAAAACACAAACCAGATTTTGTGATGTAGTCTTTACACCTGAACCACTTATTAAGTTATGCTCCCAGTTCCTGAAACATTGTAAAAAAAACAATGGAAAACTGCAGTATAGATACAGTAATTAACTTTATGACCTGTTTATCTAGGTTTAGCAATATATAACAGGATGGCATCTGTGAGTGCGTGTCTGCGTGTGTGTGTGGGTGTGTGTGTGTGTGTGCGTGTGTGTGTGTGTGTGTGTGCACAAGTGGGCTCTGTGATGAACTAGTGCCCAAATGAGAGTTATTACATGTGTAGACCCTGATGCTGCCAGGATACACTCAGGCCCCCCATGATTCTGAATTGAGCTAAGAAGGTTTGAGAATGTTGCGTTATGTTATATTGCGTTACATTATTTTTCTTCCAGGACAGATATTGTGGTGTGTGAGTAGTTTTCACAATAGGGACATACATTGTTATTCATGAAGTTATGTTTTAGGCTGTGTTAATAGTAAATAACCTTATCCCTTTTGCATTTGGTGTCTGTAGCAAATTAGAGTTTCTGACCTGGCCTCTCCGACTACTCTTGTGGAGTCTCTCTTTTAAATAACTAACTCACTCCATGTGATTGCCAAGTAGATAATTGTACAAGTATGGCACAACCCTGATAAAACCCACTAATTTGTAATCATCCCAAGTTAAAGCCTATCTGGTAAAACACTAAATGTTGCAGCTTTACTTGTCTCTTATATCATGTCATTTTCTAACCTGTTTAATCGAGTCTATTTAAGTATAGGGTGCAAGGCAGGAGCAAACCCTGGGGAGGGAGCCAGTCCTTTGCAAAGGGAAGACACCCACACACACTCACCCACACACCAAACACACACTAGGGCCAATTTAGCGTTGCCAATTCACCTAACCTGCATGCACACATGGGAAAAACCCTGGTCTCCTTTACTGTGAGGCTGCAGCATTACCCCTACACCATTGTCTGTAATGTATATTATTATATTATACCTCTATGTATTGTGGGTCTGTCCAAGTCATGCATTTTTTAGTTTTTATTTTTTACTTTTCAAATAACTCAACAAACTGTTTGTTTTTTAACCAGCTGTATCGTCAGCAAAGGCTTAGTTTTACTCTCTGAAGAGGACACATCACTGCTCTAGATGTAAATAGCCTATTCACATTTTTTACCTTTTTGATGTTCTACAGTATACTATTTCTGCAAATGATTGTTAAACAGTTGAAAGCAATCCATCTGTGTGAAATAAACATGTTTAACATGAATTTGGGTTAAATGTACTTTCCTGCTGAAAGTTACCTTTACCAATTTACATCATAAAGATTGTCACACACGTGCACAAGGGAGGCAGCTAAAGGGCTCAAAAGAAAGTAACCCCTGATCAGACCAGGGAGTGGTAGAGTGCATTAAACCTTTATCTTGTCTCCCCGCAGACCAAATGTGGGAAATTCTGCCTGGCTCCCATGAAGACGTCACTTCCAGTTCCACCTCCCATGAAGTTGAAGCCCAATGACCTCATTTCCGGTTCCAGTCCCAAGATCCCTCCTCTTCCTGCCATCCAACTATATATCCACCATGTTTACTGACCTGTGCAGTTCTGTTTTGGACTGTTATCTGTAAAGACCCTTTCTCTCAAACTTTTTTCGCATTTTGCAGCCAATTCTCAAGTATACAGGAGGCTGCCCCAAACCTCTTTGTGTGTCAAGTCTTGATTATTTAACACAAGATAAAAAAAAAGCATTTAAAGAAACTCAATGGTTAGGTTTCTAAAATACATGGGACAACCAGTTAGCCTAGGATGAAAATTCCCTTAAGAACAACAAAAGTTTATAATAGGAAGTGGAGAAAATAAAACACCACTGTGAATCTGTGCAGGACTTAATATCCAGTGTGGAAAGTAGCCTGGACACAGATAGGCAGACACCGATGGTTCACTATTTACATTGTCCATGCACAACCCGGTGCCCCTGCACCACATATCCTCAGTCCGGGCCTTTTCCACATCCAGCCTTCCTTCACCGCCTCCACTCCTCTCCTCCGAGCTTTGTCCTCTTCCACCCGACTCCAGCTATTGAATGGAGGGAGGCCTCCCCTTTTATGTTCACCCGGACGTGCTCCAGGTGCCTCCTGATGAACTTCCGCCGGCACTTCCTGGTGTGGCGGAAGTGCTGGCTGAGCACCCGAAAGTAATACCAGGTGTCCCTGGCATTCCTTCCGCCAGCACCTCCGGGTGTGGCGGAAGTGCTGACGTCCAGGGCTCTTTAGGCATTCAAGTGCCCCCTGGCTGTGACCACGGGCCCCTGTAGGGTTGAGCTTCCAAGCTCTGTTCCCGTGGTCCCGAGGCTGCCCCCTCGTGGTCCGGAGGAGGCATAATCCCTTTTCCGGTCCTTCCGGGCATCCCGGCTGGCTACTGCCCCCAGCCGCTCGCCACATCAGATAAGAAAGTCTCAACCTCAAAAGTCACCAAGAAGCCTCTAGCATCTGTAAAGAAACTTGTCAGGCTTATTAACAAACCTTGGGAAAGTTAAAAATGAATAAAACTCACATCTAATCATAACTATTTTGTCAGAAGGCATGGGGGAGACTATGAGATAAAATGGAAGTTTCTAGTGTCTAAAGCAGGGGTCTCCAACCTTTTTTCCTCTGAGAGCTACTTTTACAAAATGAAAATGGCCGAGAGCTACTCATGTTTTCTAACATTTATTATCATAGCTTATTTCAGCCCAAACAAACTGAATAAGCTTGTTTTGCCTGAACATTTATAAAATGTTGGTGTCCACAACTCACATTTTGCATTAAAACATCACAAAAAAATATTTAGTTCACCTACAAGTGCATTTTGCATGTCTGTATGCATTTTCTAGTGTATCTCACACTATTGAATTAAAACATGAATGCTGTCAAAACAAAACAATGCAATTCCAAATAAACAGATATTCCTTATTCATTTGTCATTTTGTTACATGTCGCTGTTTCACTTCACAAGAGTATTCACATGTCCAGTTGGATGTGTGATGTGTTGTTTAGTTAGTCAGATGACCGGCACTGCATGGAGTCAACAAGAGAGGTGTATGGTGGAGTGTAGCCACTTAGGTTCACTCTTCTGGAGTCATTTAAATGTTCATCTGTCAGTCTTGTTCTGAACTTTGATTTCATGACATTCATGTCAGAAAAGGCAGACTCACAGAGCTATGTAGACCCAAACAAAGCAGACATTTTCAGAGCTGCTTGGTAAACATTCTTATAGTTATGTGGCTCTACTAAGCTCCAGAAATACTGAGAATGCTGTTGAGACTTTAACTGCACATTATTTTTAATGTTTACTAATATATAATATATAAAATCCAATGTCTCTGTCTGTATGTCTGTCCGCTTTAAACGAGAGAACTACTTAACGTATTTAGATCGGGTTTTTTTCTATAATTTGCTTGAACATTCTGGTTGATTTTGTGACTTCTCTCATTTCGCTATGTATCATAGTTCGCTTGCGGTACCGGTTTATTTGCGCGAATCCGAGAAACACGAAACAGGCCAAGGAGAGGGTGGGTTCTCTCCTCACTCATTTGCCAGCTTCAAGGCAGTTACCTTAACTTTGCTTAGCTAGCGAACGAGTGAACAATTGAATTCAATTTTGTTTGATATTTAAAGTAGTGTTATTCTCTTAAGTGTATGCCACATTGAAAAGATGATTGCAATTCAGATTGTGGATCGTGATATGATTTTTTGAAAAGATTGCCCACCCTTTATTTGACTAATCAAATTTTCAAATTTATGTAGGATTCATTAACCCTGTGGCGAGCTACTTGGAAAGGGGTTGCGAGCTACCCGTGGCTCGTGAGCAACATTTTGGAAACCCCCTGCTCTAAAGATTCTCTCTATTTTGGGCACATGTGCAACACTCCAAATATTACTAGTAAAACTATGCCTGCCAGTGACTATGGAGTTCAATATATATGGATAATATATAGATGTCTCTCTGCCTCATTGAATAGAAAAAGTAACAATTTAAGGCAAAATGATTGCAGCATAGTATACAAAATCAAAATCAAACATTTCAATGTAGTGTATGTGGCAAAATATTGCAAGTTCATGTTCATAAATGGACCCATCCAACTTTAGAAAGCCTGAGCAAATTTAACTACAAAGCCTATGTATTGCTGAACACACAAGAAATTAAATTTATTGGCACTCATATTAAAACACAGGATTAGTGCACATGTCCAGATATTTCAAACAGTAATAGCAAAATGAAAAACCACTGTACACGTTGTCACGTGTGCACGTCTAAGGATCACCATCCAAGCTCTTCCCAGGTATAGAATACAACCCCGTGCCGAGAGGGGGGCACTGCTGCTAACAGCCTTGTCATGTTGTTACTCCACAGTCTGGTGAAAATGTCCAGCGGAGGCAACTGACCATGCTCCTTCTGATCCTGGGGCTTTCAAAGGACAACAGCTCGAACACAGCCATGTTTGACCAAGGAGAGAATCCACAGAAAGAACCTCCTTATTTGAGATTCACGGACAGGAGATTGACGATTGAAGCCACTTTGCTACATGGCAGTTACTCTGTTATTGTTTTCACTCCATTGTGCATTACATATGTTTGAAAAAGAACTGTTACTAAATGGGAAGGGCTATGTTGGTACTCCAAACTGCTCTTGGTTTGCCGACTATTCTTCCCACAATGTTTATACATACAAACATACACACAAATCTTTATGAAAATGCATGAAAGTCCCACATAGTCCATCTGTGATAATTCTGCTAATGATTGAGTGTGCACAGATTATGGTGTGTTGACAAAGAAGGAGAGGAAATAAAAACTTGATATAGTTCTAGGATAAAATAAACTTCTATAAAAGCTTAGATACAAGTCAAGCTGAGCAAGGCCAGTTGATCACTCAGCCATAATAGTATAAACTTGAGTCCTTCATTGTGGCGCAACTGCATCGGTCACCATTGATATCATTACATCTCAAATACGCAGACACCTCCTTCCATGAACCAGGTGGAGTTACATAAAATAGCAGTAAAATGCCAACAAAAAAGAGAAAATGAGAAAGAGTTAGGTTGTGCTATTTGATGATAATCTGCCCCTATTAAAGCTTGGATAACTAGCAGACTGCAATGTAATGTGGCATTGTGAGCAGCTCTAACAAGATATGCTAATCCAGTGCAATGGCTCTCAGTCCTAATGTAATTGTTGAAACTGATGCCACTTCTCTTAAACTAGCTGGCAGAGCTCAGGGGCTGTGTAAATAAAGGACTCTGGATCCCACAGTAGATGTATTTTTTCATTCAATAGGTAAATATTGTATGTACAGTCCTAAATGTGTGCTAACGTACAATAATTTAACTGGAAGTAATAAATCTTTTTTGAATAATTTACTTGATAACTTGAATTGCTTCAGGTTCTGTTTAGGTCAACAAAAGACCTGTTTTAGTTCCGTCTCTTAGTTATGATGAAGGATTGCCATATGTTGGAAATTGTGTAAGTATCCTTATCCACCCTTTGCTGTCATTCTCATAAAACTAGAGCTTTAATAATGTTAAACACTTGTGAGAACCAGCCCGGACACAGACAGGTAGACATGTTGTTTCACCAAACACACGTTTATTTACACTAATTATATACAAGATAGTGAGCACACCCCAGTGCCTTAGCACCAATCACCCCTTCAAGTCCTGGCCAACACACACAATGCCTTCACTCTTCAGACCGCCTCCACTCCTCTCCTCCGAGCTCCGTCCACTTCCACCCGACTCCAGCCCCGAATGGAGGGAAGCGGCCCCTTTTGTACACACCCGGATGGGCTCCAGGTGCTTCCTGACAATCTTCCACCCGATCCTCTTCCTCCCAGCAGGTCCAGTGCTCCCAAGGTATCGGGGCGCCCCCTGGCAGTGACCACGGGCCCCTACAGGGTTGAGCTTCCCAGCTCTGTACCCGTGACCCCCAACACAAGCAGGGCGGTCGCCCCCTCATGGTCTGGAGGAGGCACAAACCCTCCTCTGGTCCTCCTGGGCGTCCCAGTTGGGTACCACCCCCAGCCGCGTGCCACACACTGTACTTGTTGAATCAAGCTGAGGTGAGAGATTTGATGAGATGAGAGATAAAAAGTTGTTTATCGTCATGTTCTGCTGATTTACAGTATGTTTCTACAACATCTTCTACTATCTGGTATTTGAAAGTGTGGAGAAAATTAGAAAACACTAAATATGTTCTAAAGCTGAAGCACAAGAAGGGAGAGAAAGCTCTTGCCCGTAATATTTTAATTCACTTTTTGAAGCTCGCTATTCTCTGCTTTTCTCCATTTGGAAATCATTTGGAGATTTTGTTATACATTAAGCAGAGCTACATTTAGCAAGAGGAAGGCTTACTGTGTTGTTTTGATGTATTTTACTATACTTTCATTCTCCAGTTTTTTTTTTCACAGCACCTTTCCTGGTGAAAACCATTTCTGACCCATTTTTCAAAGAAAGCAAGTTTAGCTTTCAAATGGATTTGTAGTTTATCAAGGGGCAAAGAAAGTCATTGGTGGCAATATTGTAATAACCAAGAGTGCACCCCATTAATGTTACTGAGTTACTGTCAAAAACTGTAATGTTAGGATACAATGAAAATGTACACTATTTGCCAATACATAAAACATCCATTTTACTGCTCTGCCATGCTTGGTGACATATTTGCAGTGTATTAAGTTACAGTCATTATAAGATAGATAAATGTGTTTGAACATGCCATGTCTATCAGGGAACATACACCAGCCACTGAAAGACATTTAAACAAACTCGCCCATGGCAAAAGCTCTTACACTTTCTGTGATAATATCTGCGATGTCGTAGCTCATTCTCATAGCACTCACCTGAACATGTAAACATTAACATTAAATGCTTTGTTGTACATACAATGACCCTGAAAAGGAAAATATAAATCAAAAAATTAATGAAACTCTCCACATGTTTATTCCCATCTGCATCTTTATCACAAACCCATGTAAAATACACAAAACATTTTAGAATAATTCATACACTGTAAAGTATTTTATCCTTAATTTAGCCATTTATAAAATCATAAAAAACTATAGCATAGTATAAAATAGCATCTGTTGTTCTCTAATAAACTTATAAGACACTATTAAAGGATCTTGCATTTTATATTGCCATGACATATTTCCATTAATCATTTAAATTGCTCTGTTTACTTTATATCAGTGTATTTTCTGGGTTTATGTATTGTGGAGGTTGGCCCGGACACAGACAGGCAGACACGTTCATGTCACCCAACACACGTTTATTTTCCATTATGTACAGTGCTCACAAACCCCACAGTCTCCAAAGTCCTGGCCACACAACACAATGCCTTTCTCTTCAGGCCGCCTCCTTGTCCTCCTCCGACGTTGTCCTACTTCCACCCAACTCCTGTCCATCTCTGAAGGGAGGCATCCCCTTTTATACGCACCCAGATGTGCTGCAGGTGCTCCCCGGCAATCTTCCACCGGCACTCCCCAGTGTGGCGGAAGTGCCGGCTGCGCACCCCGGAAGCACTCCGGGTGTCCCCTCTTTTCTTCCCCCCAGCACTCTGTTCTTAGTATAGATAGATCAAATTTTATTTGTCACCAGCGGAAAATTGGGCTTTTAACAAAAGCTTTTTAAGTAAATAAATAGGTAGATAAGTAAATAAATAAATATACATATGCATTTTAGTCTTAACAAATAAGAAAATTGAAAAGAAAGAATACTTCATTTAGCTGTCCCAGTCTCAGTGAGGCATTATGCAGATGTATTGCTCTTGGTACAAAGGAGCCCCAGTAGCGTTTCTTGACACAATTCTGCTGAATAATTCGTTAGCTGAAAGTCCTCAGTGTTAGTTTGTCAGAGAGAGGATATGCAGCATTGTACATAAAGGCACTCAGGCTTGTTTTAATTCTCTCACTACTAGCTCTACAGGGTCCAGAGTGCATCCTATAACTGAGCTTGCCCTTTTAATTAGCTTGTTAATTCAGTGGGTCTCCCTTGAAGTGATGTTACCAGTCCAGCACACCACAGTGTAGAAAACTGCACTGGACATCACAGAATTACAGAAGATGTGAACGATGTCACTTCCCACAGTAAAGGAATGCAGTCTCCTAAGGAAAAACAGCCTGCTCTGCCCTTTCTTATATAATTTCTCTGTGTTCCAAGACCAGTCCAACCTGTTATTGATGTGGACCCTCAAGTGCTTATAGGACTGCACCATCTCAACATTCATATCCTGAATCGTGACTGGACATAGAGGCTCTTTGGGGCAGCCAAAGTTAATAACCAGATTCATGGTTTTGCTGATGTTAATATGCAGACAGTTCTCTTTGCACTAAGAAACAAACTTCTCCGCCTAACTCCTATACTCTATCTCATCCTCTTTATCAAAACACACCAAAAATGGAGAGTCATCTGAGAATTTCTGAAAGTGGCATGACCTGGTGTTATATTTATAGTCGGAGGTACTTAGAGTGAAGAGAAAAGGAGACAGGACTGTTCCTTGCGTGGCGCACATTTGTATTAGAGACACAATCATTGAGTCTCACAAACTGTGCTCTGTCTGACAGGTTGTTCATTATCCAGGACACCATAGGCTCATCCACCTGCATATCTCTGAGTTTACCCTTTAACAGGGATGGCTGAAAAGTACAGAAGGCACTAGAGAAATCAAAAAACATACTCCTCACAGTGCTGCCAACTTTGTGAAGCAGACAGATAAGTACATCCTCCACTCCAGTCTTTGTCCGAAAGGCAAATTGCAGTGGGTCCAGGTGGTCTACCAACCAGAGGACTCATATAGTCCAGAACCAGCCTCTCAAAGGTCTTCATAATGTGAGACATGAGTGCCACTGGTCTGTAGTCATTAGGTGACTTTGGAACAGGAACAATACAGGATGTTTTCCATAACAGAGCCACTTTCCGAAGCCTTAGGGACAGACTGAACAGGTGACAGCGGACACCACAAAGTTGGTCAGCACAGGAACAGTCAGGCAATTCCCACAAGTAATCTGTTTCAAAAAAAATGAGAGCCCCTCAAAAATCACAATACATCTCACTCACACTCACATACTGGTTAATATATAAAAAATGTTCTACAAATGTCTGAAGTGGAAAGGAAAGGAAATTAGAGTTTCTTCCATATTTTAATATAGAAGTAAAAATAAAGAAGGTTAGTTTGCAAAATGAAAACTTAATGTAACTTGTTTTCCACAGTACGCAACTGTTTTTGTAAGGTATAAATTAATAAAAATCCAAGTAGTGAATGTCAAAATTCAAACATGCTTTTTGCAATTTGGATCAATCAGTGCAGGAATATTTCATAATAGTATGTTGAAATTTACTAGGCTGGGTTGGACAAAAACAAGGAAGTGCAAGCTTTTGCATTGAGTCATTCTTGATCTCATTGTCAAAGTATTTTAGCCCAAAAGTAGAACGTGAGCTTCTACTGCTTTAGCATCATGCCATGGTTTACCAGTTTACCAGAAAGAAGGTCAGATGGGGTTTCTTACAAACAACAACAACATTTATTTATATAGCACATTTTCATACAAATGATGTAGCTCAAAGTGCTTTACATGATAAAGAAAGAGAAAAAAGACAAATTAAATTAGAAAATAGAATTAGGGAACACTAATTAACATAGAATAAATGTAAGGTCTGATGGCCAGGGAGGACAGAAAAAACAAACAAAAAAAAAACTCCAGACAGCTGGAGAAAAACAAAATCTGCAGGGGTTCCAAGATCATGAAACCGCACAGCCCCCACTAGGCATTCTACATAACATAAATTACCTCACAATCAGTCCTCATTGTAATCAGGGTTCTCATTGAAGAACTTGATGATGACGGTCATGTGGACTTCCAGTCTTTAATCCGTCAATGTAGGGACATTACAGTGCTTTGATCAGGGGGCGGTGGTGCAGATCGCTACCACAGAAAACCGGAAAAAGAACAAAAGAGAAAGTATGGGTTAGCACGGATTATGGAGCCACCAGGAATGATATTGATTATTAAATGCATATACTGTACAAAGTACAGGATTAAACTAAAATGAAGCTATGAGAAAGCCATGTTAAAATAATTAGTTTTTAGCAGTTTTTTAAAGTGCTCCATCATATTAGCCTGGCGAATTCCTATTGGTAAGCTATTTCAGATTTTAGGTGCATAACAGCAGCAGGCTGCCTCACTGCTTCTTTTAAGTTTAGCTCTTGGAAATATAAGCAGACACTCACTTGAAGATCTAAGGTTACAATTTGGAGTGTAAAGTGAAAGACATTCTGAAATATAGGATGGAGCAAGATTATTTAAGGCTTTGTAAAACATAAGCAGTATTTTAAAGTCAATTCTAAATGACACAGGTAACCAATGTAACGACATCAAAACTGGAGAAATGTGCTTGGATTTTCTTTTCCTAGTTAAGATTCTAGCAGCTGCATTCTGCACTAGTTGCAATCGATTTGTTATTTTTTTGGGTAGTCCTGATAAGAGTGCGTTACAGTAATCTAGCTGACTGAAAACAAAAGCGTGAACTAATTTCTCAGAATCTTGCAATGTTATAAGAGGTCTAAGATTTGCTATATTTCTTAAGTGAAAAAATGCTGTCCTAGTAATCTGATTAATATGTGATTTAAAATTCAGGTCAGAGTCAATAGTTACCCCTAAATTCTTTACCTCCGTCTTGACTTTTAATCCTAATGCATCAAATTATTTCTAATAACTTCATTATATCCATTTTTGCCAATCACTAAAATTTCTGTTTTCTCCTTATTTAGTCTGAGAAAATTACTACTCATCCATTCAGAAACACAAGTAAGACATTGTGTCAGTGAATCAAGAGAGTTGGGGTCGTCAGGCGCTATTGATAAATACAGTTGTGTGTCATCAGCATAGCTGTGGTAGCTCACATTATGCCCCAAGATAATCTGACCTAATGGAAGCATGTAAATCGAAAAGAGCAGCACACCCAGGATAGAGCCTTGTGGAACACCATATAGAATATCATATGTCTTTGAAGTGTAATTACCACAACTAAAAGAATTTTCTACCTGCCAGGTGGGACTCAGACCAATTTAAGACACTGCCAGAGAGGCCGATCCATTGACTAAGGTGATTTCTAAGAATATTGTGATCAATGGTATCAAATGCAGCACTCAGATCTAAGAGGATGAGAACAGATAAACGGCCTCTGTCTGCATTTACCCGCAAGCCATTTACTACTTTACAAAGAGGGCACGTTCAGACAGTACTACTCACAATAGATCATCCAAAATAACCTTTGAGTTTGGATGGGTCTCTGCTCTGCCATCATACTAACAGCACATTAACAGTCTGCATTTCACACCATTTTTAGGGTGTCTGACTCACAGGTATGACAGGACTCCACTCTAAATAAATGTTATCCAGATAGACACAAGATTAGTTTCCCTACCAGCTTTGACATTTGATAAAGATCTGGGTGGTAAAGGTGTACTTTGCATGAAGCCATTGTTTATTTTCCACTTACCTCTTTGCGATAAGGAAATGCCAAGCACAGTCCAATAAACTTAGGATGCTGTTTGTCTACAATTACAGTAGTAACATGGGAGAAATGCCCTTCCCTTGTATAACAGAAGGTCTATCTCTGTACAAATACTCTTGAAGAAAATGTTGTAATATGGTCCAAAAAAAAAAAGCTGTCACAATTTACAGACTAATTGCTAATCTTAGGTAAGAATTCCGCCAGTGTAATTTATATTCTTAGATACAGAAATACTGTACAAGACAAAACTGTGGCCTTACAACACATTTTTTGGGCTCCTGAATTATAAACTTCTCTCTGCAATGCAAATCCTTTCTCCAAATTTTGTAAACATAGAAATGAGTAATTATGTGCAAAAAATGCCTTTCCCTGGTGTATTGATGAATGTCTTGAAAAAATAAGACATTCATAATTCACCTAGAATGATAATGCAAAAATATAAACGTGTTTGCATACTCTGTTAGTGTTTGAGCTTTATTTAACAGCATTTCTATCGTTCTTTTTTATTATTTTTATGATTTTGATTATATTAGATATTAGTTTGTATATCTTATGGACTAGATGAGAGAAGTAAATGGATTCCAAGCAATTTATGAAAGATTATGTACAGATTATGTACAATTACAATAAAGCCCTTCATATTTAATTTAACATTAATTTGTGCACATGCACCAACTAAAGAAGGAAATAAAGAAAACAAACATTTATTTTATGATATAAATTAGAAGAAGCATTCAGGAAACAGTTGGAATATGATGTAAAAAACCTTTTGGGAGATTTGAATGTGATATGAGATTGGTAAGGAAAGGTTTACAGACATATGATTGGAACAGAAATAACTCATATAAAGTAACCAATGACAATGGCACTGGGTTGATTGATTTTGCTGTGGGAATGAGTATGATAGTGAGTTGTACTTACTTATGTCATTTACTCTTATGTAACAAGACCTTAACAAACACATGTTTTGGTCTTCCTAATGCTTATAAAACAACAGTAGATAGGTTATTCATCTATGTGCGGTGCGGCATATTAACATGATGATAAAATTACTTGTTAATTTGAAGGATACAGAGGTCATATACTAAATATGTAATATTTCAGTTAAGCCACCTCAGACCACGGCAAAGTGAAGTGTTGTTAGTAGGTCACATTGCAAAGATAAATAAACTCTTTACTGATGTTTTGTAAAGTTATGAAAAGAGAAAGAATTGTTTGTTAAGGTCTTGGTAAAGAGTAAAGTGTTACTGAAAATTCATAAAGTAACATCAAGCTCGCCCAATGGCGTAACAGAACATCAGTCACGTCTTAACACTAGAATTACCAGAGCCTACGAAAAAACTCGTAAATCCGTCCCACCTTAAATCGCGTCTTAAATCCGTTTGCACCTCTCCGCTAGAGTCCTTTGTCATCTAAATGTGCTGATAAACAAAAGCTACTAGCAGCCAGCTATTCCATCCCCCCACCGACTTAGAACGAATTTCTCCTAGCTGATGCCTTGCCTTGATTTGATTATGTGGGATTGAAGTGGAGTTTTAGAGTGGAAATAATATAGTGTTATTTGGAATACACACATTTCATGTGTGTTCCGTTCCATTCAGTAGTCTGTGCAAACACATTTTTAAAACAGAAACGTTTTTCATATTCTAATAGTAAATGACAAAATGTAGGCATAAACTATATAACGTATGAAGCCTGAAATCCATATATCAAAGAAACACTTTCACAAAAGGTACAAATAAGAGAACACGTGCGCTGTTATTCAAAAATATAACTGCACAAAAAAAAAAGCCGCGTTACCATGCCACATTGACACTCTTACTGCAACCGCCGTGGTGGCGTAATGGTATCAGCTTCTGACTGGGAATCAGAGAGTGGCGAGTTCGATCCCGCATGGTTCCACTTCGGGAAGTGAACTGCTCTTATTCTTACAATTTTAGAATAACAACATAAGTTTGATTTCAGTCTGTAACAGCCGGTGTAACTTATGATACTGGTTAAAGGTTAGCTTTTTTTTTTTTTTTAATTCACCTTTCATTCTCGCAGTCGCATTCAGAATCAATCCATACAACCCCATCTGACATAAAGACGCGCTATAGGTCTGCAGTGTACCTTCTGACACACAAACGCTGGCGAAGCTGCCTTCTTCGTATCTCACCGTCACTTGAAATCAGCAGTTCTTAGCATTGCACCACGCAAGCTGTCGTATCAACCACCAACTGTAACTTGCTTTCTTTATTCTTCGGTTATACTCTTGAATAAAAATGCACTTTTATTTATGTGAAAACAGCTGTGTCAGATGGGGTTGTATGAATTGATTCTGAATGCGACTGCGAGAATGAAAAGTGAATTAAAAAAAAAAAAAAAAAGCTAACCTTTACCAGTATCATAAGTTACACCGGCTGTTACAGACTGAAATCAAATTTATGTTGTTATTCTAAAATTGTAAGAATAAGAGCAGTTCACTTCTTGAAGTGGAGCCGTGCAGGATCGAACTCGCCACCCTCTGATTCCCAGTCAGGGTCTGATACCATTACACCACTGCAGCAGTTGCAGTAAGAGTGTCAATGTGGCATGGTAATGCGGCTTTTTTTTTTGTGCAGTTATATTTTTGAATAACAGTGCACGTGTTCTCTTATTTGTACCTTTTGTGAAAGTGTTTCTTTGATATATGGACTTCAGGCTTCATACGTTATTGGGCGAGCTTGATGTTACTTTATGAATTTTCAGTAACACTTTACTCTTTACCAAGACCTTAACAAACAATTCTTTCTCTTTTCATAACTTTACAAAACATCAGTAAAGAGTTTATTTATCTTTGCAATGTGACCTACTAACAACACTTCACTTTGCCGTGGTCTGAGGTGGCTTAACTGAAATATTACATATTTAGTATATGACCTCTGTATCCTTCAAATTAACAAGTAATTTTATCATCATGTTAATATGCCACACCGCACAGGTGCAAACGGATTTAAGACGCGATTTAAGGTGGGACGGATTTACGAGTTTTTTCGTAGGCTCTGGTAATTCTAGTGTTAATAGATAGATGACATGAATATCACCAATATCCATAGTTCATATGGAGCAGATCTAGATACCGACCACTACCGTTTACGAGTAAAGTAAAATTTAATTTCTAAAAGAAAAGTTGGAACGTAAACAAAGGGAAATTGATTTGTAAAAACTGAATTAAGAAAATAGAACTACTTACCAAAGCATGATAGAAACTGGTTTAAGAAGAATGAAAGAGAAGCTATCAGAAGACATTAATGAAAAGTGGAACTTGCTCAAGGGGATTATAGTTAATACTGTAGTTGAAACTATTGGACATTCAAAGGAAAAAAATAGAAAAGAGTGGTGGAATAAGGAATGCCAGAAAGAATTAGAAGAAAGAAATAAGGCAAGAGGAAAAATGATTCCAAGAAGATCAAGATATAGAATGGAGAAATATTTAATAAACAGAAGAGAAGCAGACAGAGTATTAAAAGGGAAGAAGAGAGAGTTGAAAATGGAAAGGTTAGAAGAAATGTAAGACATGAGCAGAGAAAAAGACAGCAGAAAGTTGTACTTAAGAATTAGAAAATTTAAGAAAAGTTTCTAACCAAGAAAAAATATTTGCAAAGATGAAAATGGTATGATATTGGACAGGAACGTAAGAGTCTAGAAAGATGGGCTGAATATTTCTTCTCAACAGTAAGTTAGAAAGTATAGAAAATGCATAGAAATGAGTGCTTACAGTGAGGGGAGAAAACACTTTAAAAAAAAAAAACAAAAATAGAGGACGTAGAGGAAGCAATAAGTCAGTAAAAAGCAACAGAGCACCTGGAGAAGAGGGTATGGCAGCTGAGCTCTTGAAATATTGTGGACAAAAGATAGCAAAACAAATGTACAAACTAATTCAACAAGTTTGAAAATGTGAGCAAATCCTACAAGGATGGAAGGTGGGAATCATATACCCAACTCATTAATAACTGCAGAGGAATAACATTATTTGAATGTTGCATACAAAGTTTTTGCCAAGGTATTAACAAGGAAGCTGGAGAAACATGCAGAAGAAACCACTGGAAGTTACCTACCAGGATTCAGGAAACCTCCTTTGGTGATGTTTGTGGGGGTCCATGGCATTAGAGTTTGTAAAAAAAATCATTGCAGCTCTGACTCCAGCCTCCTAGGGACCCTGTAATCACCGAAAAGTGTGGATGAAAGACAGAGGTCCAGCTCTGAGTGTCACGACGGACAGCGAAGGTTGATAGGACAAGAACTGGAGAAAAGAACCACAGGGGAGATGAGGGAGAAAGACACACTGGGCTCCGGGTATGAAGATGAAAGGGAACCCAGTTCTTAAATGTATTTTATTTTTGGAATTTAACATATGGGAACTAATGTATTTGAATTTAATCCTTAACAAAAGAGCACACATTTTTTATGGAACTATTTGGAAATATTTATTTATTTAATAAAAATGCACTGCACTTTGTGAACACTTTGCTTGAATAAACTGTACAATGCACTGTTTGTATCATCTCTTGCTGTGTGAGAGTGTCCTCATTGCCCAGTCCATCTCAGTTTCATGACTGTTGACATCCCGAGTTCAAGGTGTATGCCACCTTCAAGCAACTCTGACATCACAGTATCACTGATCACATTTTCATATCAAGAACTATACAAGAAATAGGCCAGGATTCCAAAATAACTTTGTATCAGTTATTAATAAATTATAAACTGGCCTTTGACAATGTGTATAGAGTAGGCATAATAAAGATGTTGTAAGACTTCAGAATACCAAAGACACTAAGTGACCTTATAATCATAGAATAGAATAGAATGCCTTTTATTGTCACTATACACATGTACAATGAGATTAAAAAGCAGCTCCTTCAGTGCAGACATATATGTAGAACAAGTAAATAAACAAATAAACAAATGGTGCAAAAAGTTGCAAAGAAGTTGCAAAAAAGTTCTGCGATGGTATATACATATGGAAAAAATAATAACTATTGGGTTATTGCACATAATTTAAATATTGCACAATAATGATGATCATGTGCAGTGAGTATTGGATGTTGGACCCTGAGAGTAATGAAATTGTCCTTATACAGATATTGCACTGTTATTATCAGTACCATTTAGATATTGAAAATTGCACAGTTGATGGATAGAAGGAAGTCCAGGGGTTGGGGGGTTAGACTGTGTAGTCAGTGCATGTGTGAGTTTAGAATGGTTATGGCTTTTGGGAAAAAACTGTTCTTGAGTCTGTTTGTCCTTGTTGTGATGCACCTGTAGAGCCTCCCTGAAGGCAAAAGGTCAAACAGATCAGAGCCAGGGTGGGAGCTGTCCTTGATGATGTTTTTTGCTCTGCTGAGGCAGCGGGAGGTGTAAATGTCCATCAGGGAGGGGACTGGGCAGCTGATGATCTTCTGTGCTGCCTTTACTACTCTCTGAAGCCTCTCCCTGTCTGCCATGGTGCAGCTGCCGTACCATACTGTGATACAGTACATCAGCAGGCTCTCGATGGACGAGCGATAGAAGGTCAGTAGCAGGTTGGAGTCCAGGTTGTGCTTTCTGAGGACCCTCAGGAAGTGTAACTGCTGCTGAGCCTTCTTGATGACTGCTGTGATGTTGTCTGTCCAGGAGATATTAGCGGAGATAAGGACGCCGAGAAACCGGAAGGTATAGACCCTCTCCACACACTCGCCGTTGATGTAAAGTGGGGCTAAGTTAGTGCTGTACCTCCTGAAATCGATAATGATCTCCTTGGTTTTCTTGGTGTTCAGAGCCAGATTGTTCTTTGAACACCAGGCTGCCAACTTCAGGACCTCCTCTCTGTAAGCTGCCTCGTCTCCCTTTGAGATGAGTCCAACCACTATGGTGTCGTCAGCAAACTTGACGATGAGGTTGTTGTTGTGGGCCGGACTGCAGTCGTGGGTGTAGAGACAGTACAAGACTCTACAAGAGAGTAAAAGTAAAGTAAGGATGCAAGGTCAGCTGTCAAAGGATTTTCATATTAATCAAGGACTTAGGTAAGAGCATGTTACTGTCAGCAGTGCTTTATACTCTAAACATAGAGTTTACAGAGGTGAACCTAAATATAAATCCAGGTGGTCATATTTATAATAGAATGACAAGTGTTTAAGTTATGCCAATGATGTTGTTCTAATTACTAGAAACCTAAAATAACCTGTAATTCAATCAGGACAAAATGTATGATAACCACAAAGTGTAGGATAGAGACATTGAACTACAGGAATACGAAATTTGACAGGGCGAATACATACATTTTTATGAGTAATTTATAATCAAGCCTATGGTATATTCTGTAATTAAAGCATGACTAGCTGCAGTAAAGAAGAAGTTCTATTATGCTTTACAAGGACTATTAAAATCAAATCTGTTTACCAGAAAATTAAAGGTGCAGATTTATAAAGTCATAATGAAACTAGTATTTCTGTATGGGTCCTGATACTGGATGTTAACAAAAAGTAAAGAAAACACACTGCTATCCTAAGAAGGAAAGGTCCTGAGGAAGATACTTGGGCTCATAAATGAAGATGGCACATGGAGAATAAAGGCTAATGCTGAAGTCATGGAGCTCTGTAAGAACACAGATCTCATTATGGAAGTGAAAATCAGAAGGCTGGCAAACATGGAAAGACTAGAAAGTAAGAGAACACTTAAGAAACTAAAAAACACCTGCCCACAAGGCAGCAGATGTGAAGGACAACCAAGAAGGCGATGAATGACGAAGGTGTAGGCTTATCTGAAAAACACAAAGAATAAAGAAAAAAAGAAATGGAGCAGAATCTTTTCAGACAGTCTATCCAGCAGGGGGTGCTAGCTCCCTGGGTGGAATAAGTTCTTTTGTAATTGCGGCGTCTTTTTTCTGCAGTTATACTTTTGAATAAAAGTGCACTTGTTCTGTTATATTTGTACCTTTCATGAAAGTGTTTATTTGATTTGGACTTCAGGCTTCATACATTATATACTGTAGTTTATGCCTACATTTTGTCATTTACTACTAGAATATGAAAAATGTTTCTGTTTTAAAAATGTGTTTACACAGATTACTGTAGAAACGGAACAGACATGAAATGCGTGTGTTCCAAATAACGATCTATTATTTCCACTCTAAAACTCCACTTCACTCCCAGATAATCAATCAAGGCATGAGCTGGGAGAAGTTCGTGCACGTTCTAAGTCGGTGGGGGGATGGAATAGTCGGCTGTTTTCAGCTTGTCTTTATCTGCACATTTAGAAGACAAAAGGTGATGGTGGAGAGGTGCGAACGGATTTAAGAAGCGATTTAAAGTGGGACGGATCTACGAGTTTTTTCATAGGCTCTGGTAATTCTAGTGTTAAGTAACCTGAATCTAAATACGGTAGATATATTATAAAGAGACAATATTCCTCCCTTATTGATATGGAGGTAATAAATCACATAAGAGAAAATAACTTAGCTTTCTTTAATGACGATTTATGACAAGACCTTTGTGTAGAGTCTGACATTTTCGTCGCTGCACTGGAAGGATTTTCAGGATCAGATGACGTTATCTCCCATCCGTCCATCGGCTTCAAAGGTGTCCCGGGCAATGTTCCAAGGTTTTATACCATTTCTCCATGTGCAGACCCCTACTTAGGTAAATCATGCCATTCCAAACAAGGAAAGAAGATTCAATATCATGCTGACTCTGTCACACAGAAATAGTACAATGCCCATTTTTGTAGTCCCTTTCTTGTCTTCTAATGCTTGCCTAGCAGTTCTAAATGATGAGCCCCTATGTGCTAAATCTGGCCTTGTGTTAGCTGTACATGTGAGTGGATTTATAAAATAGTTTTTGTACAGAGCACAGTAACATATTAAACTAATGTACTTATTACAGGCAGCCAAGGCTTTCAATAGGCTTTAGCACCAGGCTGGGACTGGAGTATTGGGACAAACCATATGCTATACTTTGAAATGAGTATTTTATGTGTGCTGTCCAGAGCCACCATTCACAACAAGCACTTTCAGTTGGAAACGAACGTTGCTACATTATTTGCAGCCTTCATTTATTTTTGGTTTCTTTGCTAATTTGAAGACCATCTTGTTGCCTGTAAACACTAACATTACCCATTTTTGGAAAATGTGTTTAGCGTTTATTTATGAAGAAATATGTATAAGATTAAAAGCAACAATGTTGCCTTTTGGTGTATTGGTTCTGTTCTCCTGTCCATGGCCACATTGATCTTTCATTTCTTCTTCCTTCACAGCTGTTCAAAGTGACATATAAAGGTTAAACTATAGAAGTTAAACTCATGCTCAAACTTAGTTCTCAAATTAGCATAGCAGTCAAATCATGGATAAGGTTTTAATTAAATGTTTTTATAATTTTCAGACAATTACAACTATCACCTCTGGATTTCAGTTCTTTAACTTCCCAGTCTTTTCTTTATTAATTTTCCCATTTCTTTTTTTTTTTTGTTCTATTTTATTTATTTGAACACAAATCATTAAAAGAAAACACAACTTAATCAGACAACTGAGAATAAGATATCCTTCATATACAATCAAAAAAGAATATTTTTCCCATTTTTGAATTTCCCCAAAGAAACCTCAGCAGCTAAAAGCAAGATGTTTCTGAGGCCAGCATCATACTGCACAACTTGAAGTTGGAGTGCAAAGCACACTTGACAACTGTAGTTGCCAGATCTTTTTGCCTTGAAGATGTCAAATTATATTCAAGGAAAGATGAAACTACATGACTGCCTTCTCACTTTTCAGCATAGGTTCAACTTTCTTATTGTGCCGTGAAAGCTTGCCCTTTTCGACAGACTATTAACATGTTTCCTGATGCTGGCAATGGCTGTATGAATTTTTTGCAGGTGTGCTGCATTCAGCCCTAATCTTGCCTCTTTTTTTTTTGTTTGTTTGTTTATTTTCCAATATATGTTTGGTGAAACAAACACAAGACTTTGCACAGACAAGTGTCTCTTCTGTTTGCACAGTCCAACACATCCATTTTACATCTTTCCTTTCATTCACATTGTATGCATTGTACTTCTTGGTGAGTATATATTGTTTATCAACTCTTTTGATGGCTAACCTGTTTGATATTGTGATGGCAAGTCATAGAGCAATATGACTTGATTACTGAAGTCACTTCTGGATGTGCATCTATTATTCATGAACTGGTAAGATGGTAATGGTGATTGTACATGGCTACAACTGAAAATCCCTGGAAAAGTTGTGCAGTGTAAAGGGGGCTTTACTTTTTCTTTTTAGTGTGAAATTTGTTTAGTATACATATTGTTAAAATTTTGAGTTCTACTATTTATATATTTACTGTTAGGTTAGGTTAGGTTAGGTTATGAAGGCTTTATTATCGAAGAAGGAAATTTATTTGCAGCAGGGGAGTACAAAAACATAAGATGCTGTTACCTAGATACAAGAAAATAAGTCAAGGCACAACATCTGTCAACCAATATTATCATCAAAACAAACACAAGATTTTTACACATAAGGGTAATTACCTTTAACAGTACACGATAATAAGAAGTCATAATTCCGCAGGATCCCCAGAACTACTAGAATTCAAAATGTATATAGCTCTAGGAATTAAAGAGTTGTTCAATCTGTTGCTGTTTACCCATGGGAACCTAAATATGTAGCCTGAAGGCAACAAGTGAAATTTAAGAAAATGAGGATGGCTACTGTTTGAAAGAACTGAGCTGGCCTTTTTCCTACTCTGTTTGTAATACATCTCATGGGCAGAAGTCTGCTACAAACCAAGAATTTTTTTGGCTATTTTTTACAATGTTATTTAGATAGTTTATACTTTTGGTGCTGAGGATACCAAACCAACATATAAAATAAAATATGACAATGGATTTAAAAGACAACTTAAAACAAAAGAATAGCTGTGTCTGCCCCTACTTACAAATTTGTTCTCTTCATAATGTTCCATTCCATTTGAACTAATGTGATGCTGAAGTGTCACCCATTGCACGGCTGCACCTGAGTCCTAATTTGGGATCCAGAGGTGGTTTGTTGTGTGGTGTTTACAGCAACACACTGTATTAGTGTATTCTTCCAACCTGTGTTGAGATCAAAAGTTACCATGTTATCAATGATTGTCAATAAATATTTGAATTGCTCCACCATTACCACAGTCTCCCCTTTTATTATTGTTGGGAGGGAGGAAGGAGGGGCGCACCTAAAATCTACAGCCAAATCCTTGGTCTTAGGAATGTTGAGCCATAAAAAGAATCCTCACACCACTGAACAAACTTATCAACAACAGGTTCATGGCTGCCATCCTTATCTTGTAACAGACTCACAATGGCAGAATCATCTGAACATTTCAGGATACAGTATGTCTGTTCATATGTGAAAACCTGCCTTCATTTGTGTAAAAATTATATGGAACAGACAACAGACAGCAGCCTTGGGGTGATCCTGTGGGTAAATAAAGTTAAGGTGTTTCTTTTTTTTTTGTAGGTAAGAATGAGGTGGACAAAGTTATGATCAGATACACTTGGAAGGAATTTGACTTTAGATTCATAAGCACCTAAAATTTTGCCATAGTGCTGATCAAGCACTTTGTAATGACAAGTCTTGCAAGTGACATACTGGCAAAAATGATTGTTCGGTGAATACTGGTTATAATTGCCCAAAATACCATTTGTAGAGTTGGGAGATAGTGATTCAAGCCTCCGTGTCATTCTTGAGATGCCATCAGCTGCGTCACTCATCAGCACCCTCAGGGTGAAAATTTGTGGAAACTGTCTGGAAAAACAAATAGGATGCAGAGAGACATCTAAGCATCATCGATTTACACGATTATTTATATAAAGGCAAACACCACTGCCATGCAACTTACCAGTGATGGCAAAGTTTCTATCCAAATGAACTGGTCATCAAGTGGTTGTTTTCATTCAGCCATGTTTCTTTAAAAACCTACTGCATATACCTATGTGATTGGATTGAAAGCACACACATGCTTGAAGTTCATCCAGTTTGATTTGAAGACACTAAACATTATGTTAGAGTTACATTCCAAAAAAGGAATGGATAGACACAATTTAAAGAAAGAAAACTTTAGCAAAATACAGGGCAAGACAATTCTACTGCTCTTTGTTACAAGCATAGCTAACCATAATTTTCTCAGTCCAGCTATGACAACTGATAATGGTGAGATGTGACAACAAAATGTAATGTTTAGTGTTATAAATAGCAAACTATTAACATTTTATTTGAAGTAATAAATGGATACCATAAACCTACATGTTCAAAGCAACATACAGTACTCTAGAACAAGTAGTAACTCAAATAAAGTAGATATTTTAAACTTCCGTCCCTTTCTGTTGCACAGTATATATGGCAGGAAGCTCTTCTCAAGGTCACTTATAAGTGGTATACTGCCGGAAGAGGGCACAGTGCAAGAGCAACAGAACAAGACCTGGGGGGTCAAAGGGAGTCAAAACAAAAGTGAAACATTGAAAATGGGAAGCCAATGAAGGTAGCATCAAGACAAAAAAGTGAACCTAACTTGCAGTTGATTGTTGAAAATAAATAATTGTCTTGATAAACAGAAAATGCAAAAGCACTTTGAATTTCTTTTGAGTATGGACATACTCGGACAATCAGGAATTCCAAAGTGCTGACTTCTCTACTCCTTGGCCATTGATGTTACACAGTCCGTGACGATTGATGACTCTCCTTACAATTTCTACTCAGATTTACACAACATGCTGACACCTGCAAAAAGCAAAATGGCATTGCAGGAAATGCAGAATTATTTCAATGACCTTAAAACAACAAAATACTAAACGACTCATGTCAGGACTGGTTTCAATGACTGTAAAAATAAATAAAGAGAAATACTAACATAATAACACAAAACTGCCAATCATAATTACATGATCAGGATATATTACAATTGTTTCCATTTGTTTGTTACACGGACTAGTTAACTGGCACGCTCAAGGTGCCATGTTCACTTAGGTTTCGAGAGATCAGATGCTTCAGTGTACTTGCAAAGCAGCTGTCAGTGAATATGAACAAGCTTACAAATGGCTTCATAATTAATAAACCAAGTGGAATGAAGCAGTGCCAGCAATGTATGTGTTTTAGGGATGCAGAATGTCACAAGGACTGGACGTGGAATTAAAATCTAATTTTTGGTTATACAAGAAAAAAAAAAGAATTGGTATTGGTAATGATTGAGGAAATGAAAGGAAAGCAAACATAAAAACTTAGTATTGAATAATAAAGGTTTATCCAGCCGTCCATCTGTTAACTGACCTTGCCTAACCCAATTGTAGAGTTCCAAACACCTTGATTGTGGTCTCAGTATGTCACAGGTCACACACGCTCTCATTTACACACCTAGAATCACTCATACTGCGTCACCAATTAGCCTAATCAGCAATTCTTATAATTGTGTGGGTGCAAAGTGGCATATCTAGAGAAAAAAAAACATAAACATAAGAATGTGCAAACTCCATGCAGTGTCTTAAGTCACAATTCAAATGAAGATGCCTGGAGCTTTGAGCCAGCAATGCCATCTATTCTAACTCAGTACAGTTTAGAGAAAATGTAGCAATCTGCAAAATAAAAGCCAGTATCCAGTTTTGGATTATATTAAAGAAAACTTTATAAATAGCGTTATATATTACGTATATTACATAATACAGATGAACATAGAAAAACAGACAATAGTTCAATCAGTGCTGCAAAATAAAGAGTAAGATACAAATTAATGCAACTGTTTTTGTTTTTCTAAATGGAATCATATTCTACTGCGTGATTCTACAAGCAAATATGAATATGTAAATACATCTACAAATCTGAAGATTCATTTACTACATTTTCTTTACTGGAAATTTTTAAACTCTGTTTCAGGAGTGTATTATCGTGTGGTTTATGAGAGTTCTCAAGGTTGTTGAGATGTTAAGATTCAACATTAAGCAGACACAGAGACACATAGAAATTTTATTTAGACAAAATCTCGGATAATGCCAATTGCCAGTTATCCCACAATATTTCTCATAGGATTCTTTTCAAACACATGCATTTAGAGATCCTAGCCAGACAAAGTGCCAGTCACTCCACATTGTTCTGCATAAGATTCTCTATATAGGAATTTACTATCACCAGCTCTAACAAACATGTGGGTATCGTCTCGACACACGTAAAAGCACAACACTTTTGATTATATGCTACTTACTAACCAAACAATGTATTACTTTTACTGTAGTTGTTCTAATTATTAAGGAGCGACCCAATTGATTTGTGGATAAGAAAGTAGCAATCAGACTCACACTTCGTACCCTTTTATTATTTCAATCACTTTAGAGTGTAGAAAGTTTAGAAAATATAAAAGCAACATGGAATTTATTAACATATAACAATACCAAATATAAGAAAACATTATAGAAAACAAAATAAGTAGCAAAGTCTGTTTAAAAGTAGTCTTAGAAAAAGATTATTGAAAATCTGAAATGTCAAGGGTGGATATTGTTCTGGGCTGCTTTTGATTTGGCAATCGGTGTTATTCTTAGACTATGTTTTCCAATGTCCAGACGAAATGGTTGCATATGTCTTGATCTCTGATGTCACTTTCTCTGTTTTTTTTTCTTGTCCTTTGGACAAGCCGTGTTTATGTTTAAATGCACATGTGGTGTTTTAGGACATGTGACATTACACACATTTGATTGGCTATCTTTTTGATTTTTAAATACCTTCATACTCCTTCCTTTCTCAAGCTGTAATTCCTACTCCTGTGGAGTCTGTCCTTTCCCAGGTTAAAAATGAATCAAAACAGATTCTATAGCATCTGTTCTTATTTCCTGGGTTAATATTCCCGGGTCATAAACTAATTGGAAAAGAATCTGACTTGAACAAATGCATAAATTACTAGTACAATACAAAATGATATACACTCATGGTACCCTTTCAATTCCTACAAAGAGTTAAGAACTGAATAAAAGACATGAATTGGATTATTTTTATATTACAAGGAATGCATTTTTCTATTTAATAACATTATAATACAAGAGCAGCATGTCTATATTTTCTTACCGCATGCGGACTCGCTATTCTAAAGAACATTTCTGCTCTGTTCCTGCTTGTACTTAACAAGTATACCTAATAAACACTGAGATTCTTTGTCATAAATTCTCTTTCTGTTCTTTGAGTTTTGTAAGATTTTTGAAGTGAGAACTCAAACAAAATGAACTTTTATTGGGTAACTAAAAAGATTACAATATGCAAGCTTTCGAGGCAACTTAGGCCCCTCCTTCAGGTACGATTTTTGAAAAATCTTAATTATCTCAAAGAAAATCTATACAACAGCATATATTAATTTCAAAATTAGTAGTACATTTGTATTGATACATCAACAGTTTTCAGGTTGTTCTGAGATTATCTGGGCATCATGCTTAAGTTTATCATGAACATGACCTGAAGGCAAAAACAAATGCAATGCTCATTGCAGAGCTGAGATTGCAACCTTCATTGCTTAAATAATGATCAACAAATGAGAACAAAAGGAAAAAATAGCAGAGCGACAAGAAAAAAAACTGAAAGACAGCAACTGTGAACATTTGTCTTGCAGTCCCTCTATGTCTTGTGTGACCATTTCTTGCTCCCTATCTCTGCCTGACAGATCTGGCATATAGTGCCATATAGTGTTAAAGTCAGGGGAAAAGGCAGCACCTGCACACCAAAATTCATTTTGCAGGACACTTGTGGCCATGGCAGTTGTGTGTGTGTGGTAGAATATTGTCCTGCTGTATAGTTAGATGTGTAAGAGGTGTGAGTAAGTGGCCTCTGACAGGCCAATTTAATCTAAGGACAGCAGCATGGAGCCTGTCCTTCATGGTCCTGTTACTCATTCAGGTATTGTATCTGATGGTAGCTTCAGCAGCAGTTGTATGGGTGGTAGATCTAAAACAGTCTTTTAGATGGACCAACTTTAGGTGTCATTCCTGCTCTGATTTATTAAACAAGCAGAGCAGACACTAATGGTACCCTTTCCATACCTATAAAGTCTGTAGAAACTAGCAAAAAAACAAACAAAAAAGAACATGGCTTTTCCTGCATTGGGGACTCAGTAGAGTGTCTTAATCCATGTTGTTTAGTAATGCTGACACTGTCTGCCTGCAGCATTCCAATGACCCTCTCTCTTGGTTTAGGTAACATTCATGGGTTTATAGAATACACAAAAACGTTTGTGGCCTTTGTCTTCTTGTGAACTAAACTTAGAGTTAATGCTTTTTAAAGGTGTCCTAATCAGACATTGCTCCACTGAGACATTGTTGTGTAAATGTGCATAAAAAATCTTACATTTGTTTGGTAAGTTGCAGTTTTTATGAACGAATGTAAATTGTAATTAGGGTTTTTTTTTTTCCACAACAAGTTGTATTTCTTTTCCTCATCATTATGTATTATGTTGAGTTTAAAGATATATTGAAAATTTTATTAAAAAATGTAGCACATATTAAAGACTTCTGGGATACTTTACAACTTTCAACTTTTGCCTTTTTCACATAACATAATAATGTCTAATTTGAACTTCTATATTTCTTTAACTTTTCTGTCATTACTACTTATCAATTTAAAAATAATGAACTGCCCTGTAAAAATGATTGCAGATCAAAGCGCTTATATTTAGTTTTTTACTCAATTTACTGTTTGTATTTCATAATTGCAGTAGCTGTAGTGTACCTAACATAATAAAACCAATATGTACCGTGTCATTTAACAGTTTCCATTACATCTGAAAATTTGTCATCAAAATTTTTAAAGCCATAAACGACACATATAAATATTGTGAAATATTTATCTTTCAAGATGAAACAACAGGAAGACAGTGCATAAGAAAGATCTGAGTTCCATACACATTTTTTCATTATCATTCTAAAACTTGATTATGAGACACATGTCACAGAAAGAAAATCATTTCTGAATTTCACTTTTCTTCTGATCGTATTGACAATACATTCAAACCCCTACACAGCTGTGAGATGCCTGAAGAAGCATGAAAATCCCCAACCTACCATCAAAATCACAATCTCCAGTTGACCTAACATACACATATCTATGGGGATACAAGTTTAAATAGAAAGGTCTGTACATCTAGAGCAGGAGTATTCAAGTAAAATGGCATGAGGTGCAGTAAGTCAACCCTCTTCTTCTGCTGAGGTCCAAACAATTAGATATCAGCAAATACAGTTCATCCTTTTTTCTGGTGTAAAAACATCACTTTAGTTAACATTTTTATTGAACAAAGTACAGGGAGATTCACTCAAAAATATTCTGTAATTACTCTTGCTAGGATGAAGCAATCTGAAAGAAACAATGTGCATTGTGCTCCTGAGTATATGGAGCTTTGAACAAGCCGGGGCACCCCTGCGTCAGAATGATGAGGTAGGCTCTGGACAGCCATCATGACATTTAACCTCCATTTCCAACTTCTGGGTGCATACCGCCTGTACCCCTTCACTCAGTCACTCGACTTCTCATCAGGACGGTGGTGTAAAGTGTTGAGCAGCACGTCTTCATGGTGTAATATAATAGGTTCAGATAGCTTCATCCTAACGGGAGTTACAACAGAATATTCAGGGCCTGTTTCGAGTGAATCTTCCTGTATAAAATGATATCAGTCTTGCAGTAACATGTTTTGGCATGACATAACTACTCCTTAGCAAACAATTTTGAACAATGTCCTCTACTGCCATCCAGGTTTTTTTAGTACAATACAAAATCATTCATAAAATCAAACAGGCAAAATGACAGTGTCTATGTTGGACAAAATACAATGAATGAAAAACAAAGTACAATTAACCCTTCATCTTTAAATTGACATTGTAAATACATTCATTTCAGTCCATAACAATATAACACCCTCAAAGAAAACTGAACTGTTCTTTTAGGCTGAACTGAGCTTAGCAATGACTTAAACACAAATGTGTTAGCTTAAAAAGGAAATCACATTCACATGCATTGTCTATACTTCCCTAATTCAGTGGGAGATATTGGATTCAGCCTTACCTGCTAGTATTTTGAAACCTCATTCTAAATGGTGTTTAGTTTTAATAAAGTTAACTGTTGGGAATGCTAATTCACAGTTGAATGAGGAGACAAAATGGTCAAGGTGTGTACTGCTACTTTGGTAAATCCAGGGAAAACATTCTCAGGTACAGTCTGTAGCGAGAAGGTGGTGGGGTCACAAACTCCACACTGCTCTCTCAACCTCATTTGTTGTGCAGATCAATAAGTTCCATCTGTAGAGATCCAATATCAACCTACTTGTAGATCTGTGAAAAAGTGATGACATTTTTGACCAGAAAGAGATTCTAAATGAAAAGGAGGAGGTGCTTCTCCAAGGCTGAAGTTATCAAAATGATCACTGAAGTTTCCAATCAGGTTTTTGTATGAACTCAACATGAGAAGAAACATCTCTTCACCCTGAATTTGTTTCATGGCTTTAGCATATGTACAGTCCTCTTGGAGAACTTCCTCTGAAAAGATGGGGCAGCTGCTACAAGATCACAAACAGAGTTCAACGAAATTTTAAGTTGAAATCATTTAAGTGTGATACCATAATATGTATTTTTCTTTCATCTTCCATAAACTGAGCAAACTGTCTTGCCTTGTGATTGTTCTGTTGTACCAAGAACATTTTATTTGATTTCTAATTTCCCAAAAGTGTGCTAGCACCCCTGCCTTTGCTCAGCCATCTAACATTATCACAGGTTATTTGAATTTTATCAGCTTGTGTAAGGAATTCTTGAAGCATTCGATGCTGATAGGATGAGGATGCCCTAAGAAAATTGATACAGTAAGTTTTAAACACTGTATTCTTAACCTCTCCATACTCTTCTACAGTGATATGAGGAGAAGTCCAGGTTGTCCTCTCTCATTCTAGTCATTACTCCTTTTTCTTTTTCTATCATGGAAGGAGCTCAGTCAGTGATGATGGACTGATCCCTCTCTTTTGTAACATTTCTTTTATGGCCAGGTAAATGTCTTCTCCTTTGTTGTGTGTTGTAAGTGCTGTGACATCTAAGAGGCCCTCAATAAAATCTGTCCTCTCTGCATGGTAAAATCTGATGCATACCAACAGCTTGACATTGTCACTAATATCAGTTGAGTCATCTTAATACATAATTCGCCTGCCTCCTCACTCACTCACTCACTCACTCACTCACTCACTCACTCACTCACTCACTCACTCACTCACTCACTCACTCACTCACTCACGTCCGTCTGAAGCCGAATGCGCAGTCGCCTTCTGCGCAGCTGCCCGAAAAACCTTACGAGACCGACATCCAACCCCAACATCGCGGCAGGCGGCGGATTTGCGGCCACACAAATTCACAGAGAAGGGCGACTTCGATTAAAGCTCTAGAGGCCTGAAAGGCGATTTCGACTACAGCTCGAGGCCTAATTACGCATTCTGATTCAATTACGCATTCATTCAATACACCTATATCAGGTTTGTGGTGCTTATACTTTTTACTATTCCATATTGTACTGGAACATTCATCATTCAATATTATACTATAGGCCTGGAAAATTCATCAGCTAACAGTACAAGCCTGTACAGTAATGAGTAAAGTGGACTACAATCATTACAAAACAACTTCTTCGTTACTTATCATTTGTTCTTCATACACTGCTGACACAAACTCGTGTCCATTTCATCTTAAGTTGTCGAAATGGGCTCTTTGTCTAGTCTATTACTAAAGATATGAAAGGTGCACACTGAATAGCAGCGTCAGGCTCTAACTGTACATCCTGTGCTAATATTTGAGGTCTTCGGGTGGTTGTTGTGGCTGAAAGAGGTGATTTGTTTAATTTATTTCTCTCAGTTCGTGTCTTTCTTTTCCATCTAGAAGTGTTTTAGACACAGCATTCATGCACTCCTTTACTATTTCCCCATCTGAAATGACTTTTTATGTTTTCCTAAAATCAGTTGTATTTTCAGCAAACACTCATAAGCTTGCCGCTGTGCTGTGAGGGAATGAGAGAGAACCCGTGTAGATCGCTCGCATTGGGCTTCGAGCACATTTATTTTCTGTGTCATTACCTTGGACTGCGGAGGGTATGTTTTGTTGAAATGTCTGTCTAGTTATGGCATTTAATATTTCCACTTTTTGGCAACTGCAACAGATTCCAGGCAAATGACGCACACTGGCCTTGTTGAGCTTCTTGTAGGAAGAATAAATGTGTTCTTTTCCATCCAGTCAATTTGGAAGTCTCAGTTTTCACTGTCAACGTTTCAAATTTTTGATAATGCCACCTTTTCCCAGTTATTCAAAATTACATATTCTTGTGTCTCGTGTCTCTGCCTGAACATAGCATATGCAGAAAAGCGTGTAGTCCTATAGAACCCAGAGGGATCTTCTGAGCTGGCCTTGTAGTGCCTTTTAAACAGTCGCTTTCATGACAAAATAATTTTAATAATAAATAACAATTGGAGTTTTTTTTTCATTATGTGCCACTTGGTGACCACTGATCTAGAGCAGTGGTTCTCAAACTGTGGGGCAGGCCCCCCTAGGGGGGTGCAAAGTAACAAAAAGGGGATGTGAAAAAAAGAAAAGAATTGAAAATATGAAAAATACATCTATTGAAAGCAAAACAAATTAACTTAAACTACATTCTGATACTAGAAAAATAAATATAGAGTTAGATAAATGTCGATAAAAGTTAAGTAGGTATAATAAAATATGCATCTATGAAATATCATTAATTAAAAAAGAACAAATTGGTGTTAGTGGGCTCCTTTCAAAAATACATTCGGGGGGCATGATTAAAACTGTTATGAAAACTCGGGTTGCAAATACTTAAAGGTTGAGAAACGCTGATCTAGAGGATACTTTATTCACCTACAATTTCATGATGGTTCCTCCTAAACAGAGGCTAAATTAATTAAGCAGTTGCTGATATTTCTTAAAAACTATGAGTGGTAAATCTTTAGTCCATCAGATTTTTAAAGTGAATACTTTTTAGTTCTTAAAGTTTCAAGAAATTAGTACACTAAGTGATAGATGTAAATTGTGTCATATAAAATATACATTCAGATTAATTAATTAACACTATCTCTACTAAAGCACTATAATGTTAAAATAAATGTCTATATTTATATTTGAATGGGAATTTTATGATATGTATAAATTTGTTATAATGCTTTTGTGTATAATGTAATGTAATTCTGCTCTAAATTTGTATATTTATAATATTGATGTGATAAAGTTATTATATTTTATTATCATTTTTATAATGTTTTAGGCTACCATTTTGTTCACTAATTTTTGTGTATTTATTTTAAGGCTGTGTCCATATTATTGCTAATAACAGCGCCCTGTTGTTACCATGTGGTTACCAGAAGTGTGATGTGTGATGTCATCATGGCAGCAGTATTTAATATGGTGGCACACTATTAACTGTCTAAGTTTTTAAACATTTTGAAATTGTGGGAATCTTTGTGGTGCATTTAGCTATTGATACTCAAACTTTGGAGCTAGAATCCCCTAGGGAGGTTTTCTAAAACTTGATTTTTGGTTTACATTTTGAGGTTTGCTAACTTTGATTTGTTACTTTTTTTGTATTTTTATATTGACCCTTCCCTTTCACTGACTTCTGCTCACTCTCATCTCAGTTGCAATCTTGATCTTCAAATTCAATTGCCAGTATACAGGATCTCGTTGTATTTTTGTCGGATTACTTAGTTTCCTCCCTCAGTGAAAAGACATGCTGTTCCGCTGGATTGTGACCCTCTGTCGGCTCATCTTGAGTGAATTTCACTTAGTCTGGCATTGGGCTGAGGAGGGACTTTCTTTATACTCCATTGTAAAACTACAGAGGGATGGATAAATGGAAGACTTAAAAGACCTAATCTTGTCAGCCTATGTAAATAAAATATTGTAGACAAAAAGAAGGAAAAAATTAATATCCACCCCAAGCATTAATTATATTTCTGCAATACAGTTAAAAATGTAAAATGGATGGGTGACTAGAAACGTTGATTTTTTTGTAAAGAATTGTAAATACATTATTTTACAAAATATTTTTACAAAACATTGACTCAATTTACATGCAGCACTTCTGCAAAAAATAATAATAATGTGTGTTTATTGGACACTAGACCACACGTTTTGTTTTAAGTTGCAGCAATCAGTTGATCTGTCTGTAGCTGGTAAAGGAAAGTTGCATCAAATAGTGGAAATTTTAAACAAACATAAGAGCCAGTTTAAAAATTTACAACACATTAAGTCAAAGCCAAGCTCATAATTTCTGAAGCTAAATTACAAAATGAAGTGTTAATTTAACCGTCTTAAGCCAATCTCCCCTTACTCTCTCTAAGATCTGATATTTTAATCTCTGCTTGCCATCTTGACGTTATGCATCAGTTTTCATATATTTCCATGTGACACAGCAATACACTATATAAATCACATTTAAGGATTTCATCAGTGATTAAAACAGTAAGCACTTGAACATAAACAGTGAGTAGAACTTGTAACAAAAAAGAGCTTTTGACTATAGCTGTTGTGAACTGGTGGACAAACCACAAAAAGTCACCAAGGAATGCTGGGGCACCAGCCGGGAGTTCCTGTTTAGTAGTAATAAAGCAAAAGTAAGAGTGCACTGTGGCACAACAGAAATGCCTGCTTACAATATTTCATATCAAAAAGGGTCTCCATAAAGATCAAAAGTTTTGGATCACATGGGAGGTGAGTCCTCAGAGAAGGCCTGGTCAGAATGAGACACCACCTTCCGAGAGCCATCCACTTTAATGGCACCGGACTGAAAGGGTTGGAAACTGCTCTGGGCATCATGCGTGGGGTTAGGTGTCATCCATGGATGTCTTCTCAGAAGTGCAGGCAAAAGAAAAGACACAGTTAGTAACAACACCCCCTCTCATCCCAGACTGGTATCGCTTTCCTTAACAGAACCAAGAAATTGATCCCCAGACCCACATGTGTGACACTGTACATTTTAAACCAGAGAAGAAAATTTGCCATCCCTTTAATGATATCAAGTGAAAGGTGTGTACAATGTTACAGCATCAGCTAATATCTAATTCCATCTTATACATATTAAATCCAATCAGAGTTTATTGTCATTTTGTTTTGTTTTTTTTTTGTTACAATTAATAACATCAGTAACCACTTATCTCAATGCCAAATATGTAATAAACACTTAAATAAGGAAATGTACAATAACAGAATATAAAATAAATTACAAGAAATAATTCCACACTGTAACATTTCTGGTCAAATATTACACACATATCAATTATTTATTGTTATTGCACTTAAAAATATTTAAACTTTTATGTTACTCCAAAAATGAAAATTCATTATTCTACTATTATTTAACTTGCAACCATACTTAGATTTAGAATTCTATTGAAGTATGGTCTTTGGATAAAAACATTTTATGAACCTTTTTGTGCAGGCATGAATAGTTCTATAACGCCTATTAGATGGCAAATAGATGTTTGGTAGGGTGAAATGGATCTTTAATAATGTTAAATGCCCTCTTCAAGCAGCGTGATCTATAAATGTCTTCAATTGCTGGATGCCGTGTTCCTATGATCCTCTGTGCTATTTTAACAACTCGCTGTAGAGCTCCCAATTCAGCTTTGGTACAACTGCCGTACCTAGCTGTAATCCAGTAGGTTAACAGGATTTCTATTGTACTCCTGTAGACGTTGACCAGCAGCTTCTGGGACAAGTTTACTTTCCTCAGCCACATCAAATAATAAAATAATTTCTGTGCTTTCCTTACTTTAATGGAGGTTTTAGTAAACCAAGAGGGAACTTCTGTAATGTTAACATCCAAAAATTTACAGCTAGACATTTTTTCCACAGGTTCATTCCTAATCATAGTTGATGCATGTTCTGTCCTTTATTTATAATGATTTCTTTTGTCTTTTTTGTATTAAGATACAAATAATTTTCCTCACACCACCCCACCAACTTCAGCATCTCTGTCCTATAGGCTGTTTCATCGTTATTATTGATCAGACACACCACTGTTTGACATTTGTTTGTTTCAGTTTGACATCTGTGGCAGAGCGATGGGCGCTCAGCAGGCTCCTATCAATTATGGAGAATCCACTGCATCCACTAAATAGTGTCATCTCCAGACAGAAGAGCAGCTTCAGCGACAGACTGCTGTCACTGTCCTGCTCCACTGACAGATTGAGGAGATCGTTCCTCCCCCAAACTATGCGACTCTTCAATTCCACCCGGGGGGGTAAACGTTAACATTTAACATTGTACAAAGTTATTGTCTGTTTTTTACCTGCATTATTATCAAACTTTAATTTAATATTGTTTATTGTATCAGTATGCTGCTGCTGGAGAATGTGAATTTCCCCTTGGGATTAATAAAGTATCTATCTATCTATCTATCTATCTATCTATCTATCTATCTATCTATCTATCTATCTATCTATCTATCTATCTATCTATCTATCTATCTATCTATCTATCTATCTATCTATCTATCTGTTATGCCATTCACAAACTTGATGAAGGTATTTGAAGTTTAAGTGAGTACACGGTAATGGGTAAAGAGGACATAAAGAAGGGGACTGAGTACACATCCTTGTGGCACTCCTGTGTTCAGATTTAAGGTTCAGGAAAAATGTGTGTCTACTCTGTCAGTCTAAGGGCTATTGCTCAAGAACTCTGCTATCTAGTTACATGTTCTAGTGTTTAGGTCTTAACTATAAAGGTTAGAAGTCAACTTGTTTGGGAAGACTGTGTTGAATGTGGAGCTGTAATCATCATAGGCATATGCATAGACAGTCTCAAGATGATTTAACGCAGTGTATGGAACAATCCTCAGTTGACCTGTTTGCCTGCTGGTACTGATCCAAACTGGAAGGAACAATGCTCTTTATTCAAGCCATGATCAATCTTTGTAAACACTTTGTAATAACAGGGTGAGAGCAACAGGATGAAACTCATTCATGCTCTTCATTTCTGATTGTTTTGGTATCGGGATAATGACTATAGATTTAAGGCAGGTGGGAACCACAGCCGGAGACAGATATTTATTGAAGATACTGGTGATGGCAGCTGATCTGCATAGGCCTCAAGCATCTTTCCTGAAATGCCATCAGACCCTGCTGCTTCAGGAAATAAATTACTTGAGCAATTTAAAGATATAAAATCACAACAAGCAGGGAAGCAGCAGCATCTTAAATGGGTTTAGTAGCAGGAAACTTCATCTATATCTTCTTCTATAGGTAAGACTCTAAGGTCAGTTGTTTCCATCCATACAGAATGCATTTTTTTACATACTAAATTAATACATTTGAACATTTAATCATAATATTTTTATATTTCATATGCACATTATGTTACTGTAGCAGTCAATTTCACTTTCCATAGTAATATATCAATATATATATATATATTGATTAGGCCTGAGAATTTTTGACATTAATGCCTGATTAATATGTTAAAAAATATTGTTGCATCCAGGGTTTGCAGTAAGCCAAGCACCTCAGACAGTGCTTTGGTCCAGGGTGACATTTTTATGTATTTTTTTTTTACAATGATACAAATATGTTAAGTGTTACCTTAAAGATTTACATACACATCCAGTACTGTATTCATGAAATAAAATATTAATTTAAAGGTTTAACATTTTGTATTACATGGTTCACAATGATATGCTACATGTCAATATGTAAAGCTGGTGTTCATTTTCTTGATTTTTACATACTGACATCAGTGCTGAGGAGTAGGAGGAAAGAGGGTGGTGGAGGTGGGGATTTACGGCAGTCATTGTGCAATAGAGAAAAGCTCCAATGGTAAAAATTATCCATCCATCCATCCATTTTCCAACCCGCTGAATCCAAACACAGGGTCACAGGGGTCTGCTGGAGCCAATCCCAGCCAACACAGGGCACGAACCAATCCCGGGCAGGGTGCCAACCCACCGCAGGACACACACAAACACACTAGGGCCAATTCAGAATCGCCAATCCACCTAACCTGCATGTCTTTGGACTGTAGGAGGAAACCGGAGCGCCCGGAGGAAATCCACGCAGACACGGGGAGAACATGCAAACTACACGCAGGGAGGACCCGGGAAGCGAACCCAGGTCCCAGGTCTCCCAACTGCGAGGCAGCAGCACTACCCACTGTGCCACCGTGCCTCCCGGTAAAAAGTATGCTCTCCTTTTTTTTTTTATTTAATATTTGTGTAAGAAGATTAATTCAATGTCTTATCACATAAGTGCTAAATAAGTTATCTTTGACTGTCACTAAAACCAAAATAAATGTATAGTACCTCTGTATTTAAGTCACCAGCCTGCCAGTTCTGATTGCCTTAATTAAAATGACAAAATTCTGTAAAACAGAAGTGTAATAATTATCCCTACCCATTTTTCCAGTTTGTAGCATTTTCACTAATTTATGCAAAGAATGCGACATAACCATCCAAGTAATACACGGTGTCAGTTTTTAACTGAAATAGCAGCTACGGAGGTCTTTTTTAGGGTGCCAAGAGCAAAGCTTTAGGTTGAGCAGGGGTTTTTTTTTCAACCATTTTCCTGTGGTGGCACACTTTTTGTAACCCAAAAAAAATCTCTGCCTCGCTCCAAAAACCCCTCTATGACCTCTCTATAAGAGTTGCTTGTGAACATGCACCCAGGCAGATTGACCCTCAACACCTCTCCTGGCTGCTAAAATGCTCTCTAAGTGCTGTGTCTGCAAAACAGCAATTGCAGAGCTGCTTTTATGTTGGCTTCTCCAGATAGTACCATCCTTCTCAGACAGTTCTCAACCTCCTGGGACCATGTCTCTCTCAGATCAAGACCATATGCTATGCCAATTTGACAATTAATACATTGGCCTTGCTTTCTTATTGCCTTCTTTTTACCTTGTAGGAGTCCCCATGGACTATGATGTTTGCTGATGACACTGTGATCTGTAGCAAGAGTAGGGAGCAGGTTGAGGAGACCCTGGAGAGGTGGAGATATGCTCTAGAGAGGAGAGGAATGAAGGTCAGTAGGAACAAGCCAGAATACATGTGTGTGAATCAGAGGGTGGTCAGAGGAATGGTGAGGATGCAGGGAGTAGAGTTGGTGAAGGTGGATGAGTTTAAATGCTTGAGATCAACAATTCAGAGTAACGGGGATTGTGGAAGAGAGGTGAAAAAGAGAGTGCAGGCAGGGTGGAATGGGTGGAGAAGAGTGTCAGGAGTGATTTGTGATAGATAGGTATCAGCAAGAGTGAAAGGGAAGGTCTACAGGACAGTAGTGAGACCAGTTGTGTTATATGGGTTGGTAAAAGCATGTGAATAAACAGAATTTCAGCAAATGCGAAGTGGAGGCAAGGAAAAACATACTATTCATTGGCTTAAGCAGTGGTATAAACAGCAAGAAGAAGTTGATCGAGTGATTCAGAGTGGCAAAGAAACTTGGAAGTTCAAGTTCAGAAAGTCGCACAGTGCCCGATATAAAATAGTGGTCTGATATCAAAATCAATGTGAAAAGGCGAGTCGTAGCCCACTGTCTGAGTGTCATACGAAAGCATATTAGGGAAGGAACAGAGAAAAAAAAATAGGAACACAGGGAAAAAAAAGGTTGAAATGTCCATTTTAATCTCATAGTTTATTTTATCATTAAAGTATAACATTTTAAACTTAATGTTAAAATCAATGTTAAATTTACTAGAGTTTCTCAGATCTCATTGTAATGAAAGTAGCAGGTTAAATGCTGCGTATTGTATGTGTTCTTCTGTGTGCTCTATGCGTATGAATCACTATGTGCTTCTTAAGCAGGCTTTCTCTTATGCCAGCAGGACAAAGGGCACTTTTCATTCATGATATTACAGCTCTCTGAACAATTTAAATACTAAGATGTATGCTTGATATTATTTTCATGATGAAAAAAATTAATGCATGTATTAAACATGGGGGCACGTTGGCACAGTGATAGTGATGAGCTGGTGCCTTGTCCAGTGATTGTTTCTGCCTCCTGCAAGATGATTGCTGGGATGTGTGCGACCCTTGATTAAATAATTTAATGCAGCAGTACTGTCTTTTTCAAACATACCGACCTCTAATTCCTGTCCCTATTGTTTCTGCACGTAACCAATCGCCACACAATAAGCTCTTTAATAAATCTCAAACCACCTGTGAGCTTAGAACACAGATTCTTCAAAACTTATAAGGAACATTGAAATATCTTTGTAGTATAGGTTTAATTATTCTATCCATCTATCCATCCAGTCCCAGCAAGCATACAGCGCGAGTCAGGAATAATCCCTGGACATGGCCCCAGCTCATTGCTACTGATGCGCAACTGTGCCTGCACGTTTAGTTATTAACAGCCTACATTATTTAAATGAAATTAAAAATGTATCTGTATAATGTAATATATATACTTTAATGCATTTCATCTTAAAAATGATATCAAGACCTCCATGAAGATAGCTCTTGGAAATCTAAATCGAGCAAGTCGTTGTCATCTGTAAATACGTGGTCTCTTCTATTGAATTGAATTGAAATCCTTTATTGTTATTATATGGTACAATGAGATTCAATATGCAAATCCTCCATAAACTTATATTCCTAATAAATGTTTAAAAAACAAACAATAATAATAATAATATGATAATAAACAATGAAAAATATACAATATGAATGCATAAGTACAACATAAAATTACATATAGTGCAGATAGTGAAAATGGTTCATAAAGTGGCTCAGGCTGTGCAATGTTACAGTTGTAGTGCAAAGTTTACAGTGAGATAATTGTAATTCTAAGTACAAACAGTTCTACAGGGAGCACTTGATGGACTGATTGAGTGTGTTTATAGCTCTTGGGATGAAACTGTTTCTGAGCCTTCCAGGTTTGTGCAGGAAAGGCTCTGAAGCGTTTGCTGAATGGGCAAATTTCAAATAGACTGTGTGCATGATTGAGGCAGCATGTGCTATAAATGTTCTCCAGGGTAGATGCTATATCCCGATAATCCTCTGTGTTCTCGAAACAGCCCGCTGTAAAGCTTTCCAATCAGCTGCTGTACAGCTGTGATTCCACACTCAGATCCAGTGGGTTAAAATACTCTGAGTGGTGCACTGAGAATAATAACGCTAAAGCAGGTATGGTATTTGGAATAGTTTGGTAATTACATTGTTACAGGTTGATTACAATCAGATGCCTTAAATTTATAAACGATATGTAGTTAATTTCAGTGTATTTGATAAAGCCCCGTCAGGGAGGTGAATCAAAAAAAGAAAGGGAAACCACACAGGAACAGTAGCACTGATTTGATGCTGGGTGCCACCAGTTTGCAAAGCAAAGTGCACAGGGTAATGCTGGCGTGAGAATTTTCATGGCTAGTTTAGTTTTTATACATGTTGAAGTGAGCGTGGAAACAGGCATACGCAACATTTTTGTGTGTATGCACCATTTATACATCCTCATTTTTGAGCACCCAAGCAGATGGACCAGGCCAAGGGGACGCCAACGTAACACCTGGCAGATAGATGGTAATTTCTGGGGGGTGGGACTGAACCGCGTGTCTGCCTGAGAGGTTGCCAACCAGGATCCCAAGCTGTTTTTTCATATGGTGGCCACGGAAACACGCTGTTCTAGCACATGCTCTCCAACCTGACCTCTTATAAGGTTCAGTTTGGGGTGACTAATTTGTTGAATGTACAAAGGAGCATAAACATATTAATTTTAATGTTGCTTATCTATAGTTTAAAGGAATTCAAATAACAATGATAATAATATGTTTTACTTATATAGCACCTTTCCCATGCTTAAAGTGCTTTCTACTAACGAATTGTATAAAATCCAACAATTAATACATACTAATGTAAGCATGCTGTTACTGTATTGTAGTGGTATGATGCATGAGAGAATCATTCATGACAGCTTTATTTGCTGATACTGATATAGTCTGATCTCACAAGGACCATAAGTGAAGCAAGCCTACCACTGTCGGTAAAACAAATCAATGAATAAATGGATGAAAGATAATAATATGATGAATCTGTAAAAATGCAGTGAACACTTGGAAAAAGGTGTCTATATAATTAGATTAGTCATTTCTAGAACAGAATATAGGGTGGACTGTCTCAGTTACACTTACCTTGGATTGTTCTATTTGACATTTTTAAACTCTTATTTGTTTTAAATCTTACCTATAAGTCAAAATCAGAGAACCTATAAAAAATAATGCAAATGTTTTATTATGATAAAAGGAATACGATCACAGCCACATCCTTGTTTAAACAAAATGTATAACAATGCAATCCTGCTTTTAAATTTGCAAGATTATAGAGAAGACCTGAATTTTCTATGCTCTGAAGATCAGGAAGTATGCTTACAATTTCTCAAGAAAAGGCTGCTCTCCGTCAAAGACCCTCCCTATCATAAAAAGATAACCGTTCTCCCTGCACATATAAAAAGAGTCTGTGGCTTTAGTCGTGGTCAGGGAGGAGAAATCCATTGCTGTGCTCTGCACACCCCATTCTGCTTTGCCATGGGGATGAAAGAATTAGCAGTATGGATTGTAAGTCTCTCGGTGGCATGTGCTTTGAGAGTGTCTCTGAAACCAGGTAAGTGACAACAACAGGAGGGCACATGAAACTCATTTATGGCACTTCTGGCAGAGGTTCTGCATGCCAAATGGCCAAATTCAGTGCTGAAGTGTGTAATGAGACCCTTGTTGCAATGCATGGCATTTTTATTCAATTAAATCTATAGAATATAGAAAGAAAAATGCTAAACTAGGCATTTAATGATTTACCCATAACTGTATTATTTAAATGTTGGATATTTATATGTCTTGTTTCTTGCACTGCAGCAAGAGCTCCCAACCACAACAACAGAATCTGTAGCACCTGGGGAAACAGCCATTTTAAGACCTTTGATGGAGATGTCTACCAGTTTACTAGCACCTGTGACTACAACTTTGCCTCTGACTGTCATAACTCGCTTCCCGAGTTTTCTGTTCACATCCAGCGGGCAGATACAGAGGGCAAACTTCTCATTGAATCTGTGGTGATAACCATCAAAGATTATGTCATCTTCTTGACTAAGGACACTGCTGTTGTCAATGGGGAAAAGTAAGTAATTTAAACATTTTATCTGAAAGGGGAAAAGTAAGAGAGATTAAAAGTTGCTTCATTACCTCCATACTTTTATAAAGGTGGTTTTGTTAGAAAAGTGAAATCTAAATAATGCAGAAACAACTTTGTGCTGTCAGTGTGAATTAATTTGAAATCTGCACACAGGCAGCTAATAATTGTATTGAACTGGCAAATGATTCATACACATGTCTTTAATATATTTATGTTTGGTTTTTCTGCTTTGCTTTACCTCAAGTGCCATATACTGTAGCCCCAGGTTCTTTAGGTAGAATCTAGCTCTTATTAGCCTCACTCTCGTTATGCATAGAATGTCCTTGTCCTGGGTGGGATTACCTACTCCATAATGTCACAGGAAAGCATAGCATACCAAGTCTCATCTCTTTTACACTTGTACTGGTGAACCTGCCTGTCTTCTTTCCAGATCAGCACATGTGTGGAGAGTATCAGCCTCCAGCAGACCCTCAGTTTCCACACTTATTTGTACAATTAACTCTTAGTGTTTTATCATGGGGTCTTTCTCAGTTATGTGCCAACTTGTATATACAGATGAATCAAAAAAATTTTACTCTGAGATTCAAAAATGTTTATTCCCTTTAAATAAGAGGCAAACCACAGTTATGTTTTCAACATAGTATGCAAAAGATCTCAGCACTGAATTCATACAAACATTCTCAAACCTACTTAATCCAATTCAGGGTCTCCTATTCTGGCATTCCTGGGCACAAAGCAGGAAACAGACCTCGACAGGACACATACACACACACGCGCACACATGAACAAAACTTCAGTCACTATCACTAGTGCCAATATACAGTATCCAGTTAAGCTAATCCACAAAGCTTTGGGAGATAGACTGAAAAGCAAACAGTTCACAGAAAGGGCATGGACAACGAATGAGCACAAGACTAAGATACGGGATTCTTGGTCAGCATTTAATAATTAATAGTGTGCAATGTGAACACTAACATGGACCATTATGTGGTACTGTTTGAGATCTCTTTTCAAGTTTAAAAGTTTGTTCTGTATTTACAAATGTTATAGTTTTGTGATGCACTTACCTGGGATAAAATAAAAGGCAAAATAAAAACAATTGAAAGAAACACCTAAAACAAAAGTACAATGTAATGTAGTAAGTACAGTGTAATACAGTAACAGTACCCAAGTGAGAATAACGATACAGGAATTTTAATATTCATTCTGACCAAGAAAGCAACTTGCATGCTTACTCTGTTAATGTTGTACCCCTATCACTCTTTCTCTGAACATTTTTCTTGTACCAGAGGCTATTCTTCTAAGGGAGAGAGATGCTTAAACCCTCACTGACTTTCTTGGTGTCTCCCAGAATTAATTTTGCTTCACGATTAGAAACTGTGCAGACTACAAGGCCATAGTACCCCTATCATACCCCAACTCCTTAGCAATCTTTAGTGTTACTTTATCTTTTATCCTGAAAATTCTGCTAAAAGGTAAGCATTTAGGAAAGGGCCCTGACATAAGTGGCAACAGGGCACAAGTCCAGTTGGTATTTTCCCTTTGTGTACATTGTCAGAACAAATTTATGGTCTCAAGAGCCCACCTAGTTATCAAACACACCATAAAGCACATACAATGAACACTGACTTAAAACCATGCAACTGTCTACTGCCTACTTAAGGCAGAAATCAGGGATTTCATTTCTTGCCTCAATGTAAGAAACTCTGCTCTTCATTTTATGGTTACATTCCATTACTCTGCTAAGTTCCTGGTGATATCCCGTTTCTGGACTGAAGTCCTATTTTGGATTTCCATTTTTTTTTACAAGACTCAGATTACTTCATAGCCTATTAATCCATCCATCCATCCATCCATCCATTGTCTCCCGCTTATCCGAGGTCGGGTCGCGGGGGCAGCAGCTTGAGCAGAGATGCCCAGACTTCCCTCTCCCCGGCCACTTCTTCTAGCTCTTCCGGGAGAATCCCAAGGTGTTCCCAGGCCAGTCGAGAGACATAGTCCCTCCAGCATGTCCTGGGTCTTCCCCGGGGCCTCCTCCCGGTTAGACGTGCCCGGAACACTTCACCAGGGAGGCATCCAGGAGGCATCCTGATCAGATGCCCGAGCCACCTCATCTGACTCCTCTCGATGCGGAGGAGCAGTGGCTCTACTCTGAGCCCCTCCCGGATGACTGAGCTTCTCACCCTATCTTTAAGGGAAAGCCCAGACACCCTGCGGAGGAAACTCATTTCAGCC